>NC_053489.1:471566947-471866947 GCF_905171775.1 Rana temporaria | reverse complement strand
TTGTTTGAAATAATTTATTTTTAACTGTTAGCTCACACATATATACAATTGCTATTTCTATGCATTGAATAGCTTTTTTTAACCAATAAAAGCCATAATTTATTTCCTCTGTATTTAATTAATTTAATCTCATTACTGTAATCATCATTTTATCTTCAGTTGCCTATTACTTATTGCTCTCCTCAACATCATCCTTATCAAAGCTCATAATTATCACTGAAGCTAGCCAGATTTGAAGGGGTGATAATCCCTTTATAAAATAATTTATATACTCGAAATGCCACAAAAAACGTAATAAAAAATGTAGCGGCCTGCTACTTTTTAGCCGGCGCTGCTTTAAATTTAGAGGGTAGTCTGAGAGTTACTTGACTCAGACCGTATGATTTTTCCAAATTTTGGGCCTCTGTTCCAGCCATGGCTGTACTGTAAGTGACCACTATTGTTGTCTGGGGTGCCGTTACCACCCCAGGACAAGGGTGGCAGCAGTCAGGTCAAGGTGTTTTGGGTGTTCCCCTTCAGCAGCCAATAAGTGGGGGTTGGTCGTCCTGCTGTGCATGCTGGGGAGGAGTACTTAAGGGACAGACGTCATTGGACCGGGGTCGTCGATCGCTGGTCTGTCGTCCCACCACCCCCATGTGTGGCCTTCCTGGCCGGGAGTGTGTGCTCATGTGTTCCTGGCTCCAGGACCACGTTGGTCCGGGGTTGTGATCTACTAAGTAGGCCCGGTAGTCAGACTGGGTCTACGTTTGCAGAGTGGTCCTGTGCTGTCCGTCCTGAGGGAGGAAGCCACTCGATGAAGAACCTATCTTGGAGAGCACGAGGCTGGTATCTCAGGAGAGGCCTTGAACTTCATTGAAGGACGCACCATTACTGAAAGGTTGAATAATGGTCGCCTGTCAGTTCTAAGTTTGCAAGAAGGTAATCTGGAGAGATCCGGGTGCTGAATACTGTGTTGAGAGGATTTTGGACTGAACATATCTCCATCTGTGGAAAGGTTTGTGGCAGAGACTTTACCTATTTCCGTGCGACATCCCTGCTGCTAGGCTAGTGAGAGAGGCCTATCTGGCTGCGCAATACCCACTCTGGCTAGATTGGCGATGAAAGCTGTGTTGCTGGAAGCAGTAGTGTTTCGGGACACAAGTTGTGCACCTAAACCTATTGCCTGTTACCCTTCCACCTCTTCAACTACTTATTTTATTCTTTTACCAAGTTCAGCAAATAAATCAAAGAAAAAGAAGTCTAAAGTGTGGATATTTAACTTTTTCTCAACTCTGATCTGATACCCTGGATGGCGAGGAAATAGAGGTAACATGCCACCCAAAACAATCCAGCAGCTCCTTCGGGGGTAGTGCTACAAAAATAATACAGTAGGTTCTGATTTTTTAAGCAAAGCCTTTCCATGAGCTTAAAAAAAAATAAGAAAATAAAATCAGCCTCTAAAAGTGGCCAATGAGACACAATAATAAAAAAAAAACACATGTGTTATGCTTTAGGAAATTGACCCTTATAATTATTTATAAATCCATGAAAATGGCTGTCATTAAACTTGAAGCTTCAAATAAACTGTGTTTTAAGTGGTCTGGTGTGTCCTTTACTAAAAGACGCATAACCATGAGCATAAAAAGCATATAGTGATCACTTATTATAGATATTGAAAATGTAAGAATATATAGTTGATGATTTAATAAAGGAATGACAGAGCTGTAAAAAAAAAAAAAAAAAAAAAAAATGCCAACCCATTAAACATTATATTTAAAAATAATAATGATAATGATCTAAAAGTATCCATTGAGGGATGACACTAGAAATGGGGTCTATGTATACAAAATGACCTGTACGGATGTCTTTAAAGCAGTTGTATACCCTCGTAATTTTTATTTATTTTTACCCCTGTAAGGCAAAAGGCATAATAAGCTAGTATGTACTGCATACTAGCTCATTATGAAATACTTACCTTAGAACAAGGCGTCGGTAACTCACCTGGTCCACGCTGGGTATCGTGGCTCCAGCGCTGTGAGTGACTGGAGCCGCGATGTCGTCACTCCCGCATGCGCACGGGAGACTTCTTTCCGGCAAGTTCCGGCGTCTGCCGGGCTTTCAGCTGAAAATACCCTGTGCGCATGCGCCCCTACAGTCAGCAGCTCATTGCAAGAGGAATATCTCCTAAACCATAGAGGTTTAGGAGATATTTTTTTTACCTACAGGGAAGTCTTATTATAGGCTTACCTGTAGGTAAAAGTAAAAAATCTGACTATACAACGGCTTTAACATTCACACAGGCACAACAAATGTTGCCCTATTGTTTGTAATATGATTACCGTATATACTCGAGAATAAGCCGAGTTTTTCAGCACATTTTTTTTGTGCTGAAAATGCCCCCCTCGGCATATACTCTAGTCACACTTTTGCGCCTGATCTCCCAGACTTTAGGGATCCGATACCGGCCGAACTTGGCACACGTGTAGCCCCACTCTTCCTCTACAAGCGTGCAAAGTTTGTTGTCCAGGGGACCTACAGCCGGGGCCACCGATTTTTCAAAGTCGGGCACTCCTTCCATAGACTCCTATGTTAAATGGTAATTTCTCTGGTAACTTTGGGGACCCGGTACCCCTGGACCCGAAACTTGGTGCACATATAGCCCCAGTTCTCCTCTACAAGTGTGCAAAGTTTTCTGTCTGGGGGACCTATGGCCAGGGAGCACCGATTTTTCAAATCCGGGCACCCCTTCTATATACTCCCATGTTAAACATAAGTCTAGTCATGGACACAGTGATGCATGGGCACAGTGAGGCATAGACACAGTGAGGCACAGTGAGGCATGGACACAGTGAGGCATGGGCACAGTGAGGCATGCACATGGACACAGTGAGGCAAAGTGAGGCATGCAGATGGACACCCTAGGCTTATACTCGAGTCAATACGTTTTCCCAGTTTTTTGTGGTAAAATTAGGTGCCTCTGCTTATATTTGGGTCGGCTTATACTCGAGTATATACGGTATATCCTATGATCGAACCACTCCATCTAGTGGCCATATTGCGGTATTTCTTTTTATTACCTTTTTTCCGAAAAACACTGCATTATGTCCCCTAGATAGATCCTAGGAGATAATCAGGTTACAAAGAATACAGCAATCATTTGGTATGCCTGTGCGAAGACTTAAGACTTCTGCACAGCCTGGTCGTTTTCTCAAGTCAGCTCCCCTGATGAAGTCACGAGGTACGTGACGTAACGCCGTAGGGAGTCGAGACCGAGCAACACCCGCACAAGCCGTAGGCCATCGGACGTAAGGCGGTATTACGATCGCCCCGTCCCTGCGTTGTACAAACGAATGTTTGTACGTTTTTATCTTCATTTATTTTTCTGTACTACTTTGGTGCAATAAACTTTTTCTGGATTCATACCTACTACACCATTGGAGGCATATGTTCTTTTCTCCCCCTCCGCATTGCATCCCTGATTCGTGATTACTGAGCCTGGATCCATCGGAGGCACACATTGGTCTAAGCAGCCTGAGTGACCACACCTGGGATGAGCGAGATTAGAGCTCTGGAGAGACAGCACTATATGCCTATATATAGCACCTTTAAGGTAAGGGTACTACGGTACCTGTGTGGATATATCACCATTGTCTGAGTGAAGAAGTCAGAAGTTCTGAACACCATTTCATCATCTCCTTATAGACTGTCATATCATCACTTTATTTTGATTTTTTTAATATCATTTTTTGCACACCACTGTGCTTGCAGATGCATTTAGGTGCATAGAAGTTCACACTTTTGCATTAATTGTAGTTGGGACTCTCTCTGCATACACCTGAGTAAAGTCACTTATTTTGTTTGTGCACAATACGTTTTATGTATACACCTTTGTTGTGATTCACATCACATATTTGAAGCGCTTATCATTTACTTTACCCTAAGAAATGTCATTGTCATTTGTGGTTGATGTGGACCTGTCGCACACTACCTTACATATAATAGTTACTACCTAGCCACATGTTTCTCTTTTATTATAAAATTAACTCGCTACACTATGATGTGTGCCCATGTATCCTTGGCGTTCAATTTAATTGTGCACCTATAAATGTATGGTTCCACCATTAATTATGACTCTGACATACAGTATAGTATTGTGCAAACGTTTTAGGCAAGTGTGGCAAAATGCTCTAAAATAAGGATGCTTTCAAAAATATATTTTTTCCTTGTTTATTTTGATCAATTTACAAAATGCGAAGTGAGCGAGCAGAAGAAAATCTAAAATCAATATTTTGTGTGACTACGCTTCAAACCAGCATAAATTCTTGCAACTGCATGCAGGCCCGGATTTACTCCCTTTGCCGCCCCAAGGCCAGGTCCTTCAATGCTGCCCCCGCCTGCGCAGTACAGGGAGAACATTATCCGCCGGGGGACTTTTCGGCAGGACACTGAGAAGCGGGGGGGTTGTTGCTGCCAAAAATGACATTGAGCATTGGGGGGTGCTACTGCCGAAAATGTTAAAATGACATTGAGAACCAGGAGGGGGGTTGCTGCTGCCAAGAACTATCTCACCTCCTCTTCCCTCTGTTTTTTCTCCTCTCACCATCCGCATGACAGGGGGGAACTCCTGAAATGAAAGTAAAAGTGTCCTCTCCTCTCAGCCGCAGTGCCGCCCCTGCACCCACTGCCGCCCCGAGGCCTGGCCTTGTTGGCCTTGTCTGGAATCCGGCCCTGCCTGCATGCTTTGTACACTTGCACAAAGTCAGGGCTTTTGTGGGATTAGAGTCAGGTGTACGATTAACCAATTATGCACACGCAGGTGCTCAATTTCATATGTAGGCTGAAACACAATCATTAACTGAAACAGAAACAGCTATGTAGGAGGCTTAAAATTGGATGAGGAACAGCCAAAGGCTGGGTTCACACTACTACACTACTTTCATCCTACTTTGCTCTGCTACATTGGTCCTACATTGATCCTACATTGGTCCTACATCCATCCTACTTTCATGAACAGGATACTACTTTGGTCCGACTTCAATGATATTCAATGGGCCAGAAGTAGGATCAATGTAGGACCAAAAGTAGTACAGGGAGCATTTTCAAAGTCGGACCGACTTGTGTAGGACACTACAAGACGCTCTCATAGGGAAACATTGAACACAGAGCAAAGTAGGATGAAAGTAGTGTAGTAGTGTGAACCCAGCCAAACTCTGGTACTAAGGTTAGGGTGTGGAAGATAGTTTCATATCACAGGTCATACACCATGGCAAGACTGAGCACAACAACAAGACATTAGCATACCTCCCAACCGTCCCGGATTTCGCGGGAACCCGCGAACCCCCCCCCCGCTCAACAACTCTGATGATCCACGGAATTCCCCCCCCCGCTCAACAACTTTGATCCGCGGACCCCCCCCCCCCCCCCGCTCAACAACTGTGATCCGCGCCGCGCCCCCCCCCGCTCAACAACTTCGTTTGGGGGGGTATGCTTATTTGTCCCTCATTCTGAAGTTGAAAAGTTGGGAGGTATGCATTAGGTAGTTATACTGCATCAGTAAGGTCTCTCCCAAGCAAATGTCTCAAAGCAGCAGCTTTTGAAGAAGCACAAAGAAAAGGGCAACATTGAGGACTGTAGACGTAGTGGTCAGCCAAGGAAACTTAATGTAGCAGATGAAAGACACATCCTGCTTCCTTCCCTTCAACATTGGAATATGTCCAGCAGTACCATCAGCACAGAACTGGTGGGAACCTGTGGAACTCAGGTACACCCATCTACTGTCTGAAGAAGTCTGGCCATAAGTGGTCCTTATGGAAGAATTGCAGCCAAAAAGCTATACCTCGGAATGATGTGGAAACGAGGCTAAGCAACTCAATTATGCAGGAAAACATAGGAACTAGGGTGCAGAAGAATGGCAGCAGGCGATCTGGACTGATGAATCAACATTTGAAATATTTGGTTGAAGCAGAAGGCAGTTTGTTCACCGAAGTACTGAGGAAAAGTAGAAAAATTAGTCTGCGGGCAACACGGTGGAGGTTCCTTGCAAGTTTGGGGTTGCATTTCTGCAAATGGAGTTGGAAATTTGGTCAGGATCAATGGTGTCCTCAATACTGAGAAATACAGGCAGATCCTTATCATGCCATGGAATGAGGGAGGCATGTGATTGGCCCCAAATTTATTCTGCAGCAGGACATCAACCCCAAACATGCAGGCAATGTGATGAAGAACTATCTTTAGTGTAAATAGGAAAAAGGAGTCCTTTAAGTGATGGTTTGGCCCCACGGAGCCCTGATCTCAACATTGTCAAGTCTGTCTGGGATTACATGAAGAGACAGAAGGATTAGAGATAGCCTACATCCACAGAAAATCTGTGGTTAGTCCTCCAAGATGTTAGGTAAAGCCTACCTGCTGAGTTCCTTAAAAACTGTGTACAAGTGTACCCAGAAGAACTGATGCTCTTTTGAAGATAAAGGGTGGTCACACCAAATATTGATTTAACTTGGATTTCTTTTCTATTAAAAATAAAAAAAAAAATTTTAATGGTTGAACTAGATGGACTTATGTCTTTTTTCAACCTGACTAACTATGTAACTATGTAAAATTTACAGCATTTTTCACACCTGCCTAAAACTTTTGCAAAGTAGTGTATCTCTGACTTCATTGGTAATTGTGCTCAAAAAGACATCATCACTCAGGTGGACATAGGAAAGCATGGTATGCGTACATATATATGATAAAATATTTCATATTGGCTTCTATAAGATTTGCACTCTTTGAAAACCCTGTGGGTATAAACTAGGTTGCAAGATGTAATATATATATATATATATATATATAATTTACTACAGATGTTTTTTATATAGTGCTGATAACTTACGCATTCAATTCCTGCCCCTAAAAATCTAAAGTCCCACTCCCTATCTCACATGCATGTACCATAGGGTCAATGTACAGATAGGAGCCAACTAACATACCAGCATGTCATGGTATTGTGGGAGGAACCTAGCGGAGTCAGAGGAGACCTCTGCAAGCACAGAAAGAACATCCAAACTCCATGCAGATAGTGTCCTGACTGGGATTTGAAGTGAGGACCTCGGTGCTGCAGAAAAGAAGTGCTAACTACTAAGCCATTGTGCTTTGCTTAGCTTCTAAATGCCCACCTATTTTGGAACCATTTTTTTGGACTTGGTTCCTCCTCAGTTGTCATTATTTTGGTCTGATGTAAAACCTTCTATTAAAATGTACGTGGTAACTACCAAAACTGTTATGCTGCACTAAACCTTTTATTCAACAACTAAATTAATACATCTTATATTTAAAAGCCAGAATAACAGTGGTCATAAAAGCCCTTATGGGTTTACCATATAAAGATTGGCATATTAATACACCATAGTCCATATATAACTGGTAGGGGTGTGCTTTTTATCAAGATTTTGTTTTAAAAGGTGTTCTCTTTCTCATCATACAAATTTGGAAGGTATGTTTTCGTATGTACATTCCTTACATGCAGGGAACAAAGCATTGCCCTCATCGAAACAGAGCCTTTGTAGGCTTAAAGAGTCAGCCTTTTGAGATCGCTGTGACTTACACTGTTACCGTTCTGACTCAGTAGGCCTTTGACACAGCATACCAAGCAAACATGAATGGATTCCAGAGCATTATTATAACACTTTTCTAAATCACTGAAATAAATAGGTCTTGGCAGTTTAAGTACTAGAGCAGGAAGTCAAGTGCAGATCATTCCTGTAATATGCTTTATAATAACATTGTCTCTGAAGCACATTGTACCCTGTTATGAAATGCTATGCAGACCTCAAAAGAACATATTTAGATTACCTTTGACTTCATATTGTCAAATTCAATATACAGTATAACACGACAACATCATCATTTAAAGGAGCGCTCCAGAAAGAAACAGGGAATTTATTAATAAATGTGTTATTGTGTTTAGATTTCTCTTCTTTTTGTTTATGATTGTTTATGGTTTTGATGTTCTTTGAATTGTGGGTATGAGTTAGATATCACCTGAGTGAGGACTTCTTCTTCTACAAGCTCTGCCCCTTGTGTCATGTACCTATTTTAGGAAAACTTGCACCATGATGCACTATTAGAGGTAGCATATGGTTGGCTTTCAATGCAGAACTTCTTTTCAACCTACAGCACATCAAACGAGAGAAGAGAGTGATGGATTATTGACTCCTTTCAACATCCCTTTCACTCCCTTCCAAGGTAGCTCTCTTGCTGAATTTAGTCACAGATGTCCAGTGATGGCCAAAAGTGTGAAACAAAAGAAAAGTTGTCACAATCCGTAGATTTTAAAGGCTTGGTGCTGACACTCTACACACTGGTCTAGTAGGACAATATTCTAAATATATGAAATGAGGAGAGATATGCAACCAGTGCACAAGCGGTCGTCTTTTGTGATGAAAAAAAACGAAATTTTTAAAAACGTCATTTAAAATGACAGTGTGTGGGGAAAACGTTGTTTTATGTCTTCTGAAAAACGACAAAAAAAATATTCGAGCATGCTTAAATTTTTTATGTCGTTTTTCAAAACGTTGTTTTTTGTGTCATAAAAAATTACCGTGTGTAGGCTAAAACGACGTTTAAAACAACGTTTTTAAACCCGTGCATGCTCAGAAGCAAGTTATGACGCGAGCTTGAATGGAACAGAGTGCCGCCGTACGTGCTGAACGTAACCGCGCTTTGCTAGAGCATTTTGAAAAAACTATGGTGTGTAGGCAACATCGTTTTTTAAAATGAAGTTTGAAAAACGTTTTTTTTTATTGGGAAAAAATTACGTCTTTTTCATCACAAAAAACGACCGTGTGTACGCGGCATTAGAACTTTTTAGGCAGAAAGGTAAGGAGAGTAGAAATATGTAAAAAACGCACATAAGTGCCAACTTTATTAATTATAGAAGTAATAGATATATATGAATACAAAATTCACTTTAAAATACATAGATGAATCAATCATATACAAGGTAAATATATCAACCGAAGGCTCACAATCCACTGCCTAATTGACTTTATACCAGAATCTGCAGCATCACCTCTTACATCAGAGTGCTTAGAGTTCTCCTTTACATCAGGGTCCAGAATGTTCCCTTTTACGTCAGGGTCCACAGAGTTCCCACTTACACTGTAAAGGAAAACCCTGTGTTGGGTTATATTACCCTGCACCAAAATGCACCTTTGCCTAAGTACACATAAATCCTTGCACCAGCCCTGAAGACAAGTGAAACGTTTCGGAGATGCGCAGGACCCCTTCATCAGGCAAGTGATACCCCTGCATGGGCCCAGCCATTCAGCCTATGTATATATTTGTATAATTCAATAGAATACATTAATGAAAACTTTTTTGGACTGGATATACATTTTAAAGTTTCCTTAAAAAGGAACTCAAAAAGTTTTCTATGTTATAGGGAAAAATATTAATTGTGACAGCGGGAATCCTGGGTGGCATTTTTGACTAAATATGGTTATAACACAATGACCCATTGTGCTTGACAATCTTTATTCGCCACTACTTTGGTCGATATGGCCATCACCATATTTGTTTAATAATGTCACCCACAGTCCCCAGTAAGTTTGTTTTTAAACAGAAATAAATGTGCTGAAATCTGTCATATAGCGATGATAGCGCTACCCCTGCAATAGCGCTAATATTAGTTTGCGTTAAAACAGGAGTTATTTGGTTGTTTGCAGACTGGCTGACAAGTTGAGCTGGGAATTTTCTTTGGTTTTGTTTTACATGCGTTGCCCTTCCATGTGCTCCATGCCACTAAGGTCAGTTGTAGGTGGGGGCAGTGGCTATTTGTACTGTTGGAATACTGGTGAGGGGACGCACTGGATGCCTTTGCTGCCATTATGCTATGTGCTGAGTGTCCAGTGTGCCCCGTGCCTTTAGGGAGGGTTGTGCTCCCTCCAGGCTCACCTGCCCTCTGCCTTTTCATTATAATGCATATGCTTCTATTATGGGGGCTCTCAAAAATAAATAGAGTTAGGACTGCGGAAAAATAATGGGGTGCCTTGTTGCAGCCTCCGCAGCTTACACATGCATTCGCAATTGAGATTTTTTTTTTAAATAAAGAACTTTGTCACTGGTGCGGGTGTTTTGATCTACCTTTTCACTTTGTTTATGTGAATGAGTAACAAGGGGTACTATATACCCCATACTTATACACTCATGTACTGGGGGGGGGGGGGACACAGACCCTCACATCCCTTTTGGTGGGCAGAATATGGGAATGAGGCCCTCGTCCTCATCAGCATTCAGACAAGGTGCCTTGCAAAGGGGTAAAAGTTTTGTCGCCTCCCTTGCAAGGTCCATTCCAATGCTGAGCACATTCGTTGCCACCCTTGTCACCCAGACTGCATGCCTGGATAAGGGTCTTTTATGAATCCTAGCTGATTTTTTTTTTGTAAAGAGACTGTACACATTGTTTAAACAACAAAATGTGTACTGTCCCTTTAAAAAAAAACTGTTATTTCCGTTCTGCCTGGCTCCATTGCATCGCAGAAACGGAGTCTCCTCCGCTTCTTTATGTCATCAGCGAGGCAGCTCATACCTTCCTACTGGAAGTCGACCACCACTCCTCCCTTGTCACATTGGGTCTCAATTATGAATGACACTATGAGAATGGAGGAGATGTTAGCTCTGGACAATGATACCTACGAGAAATATAAACAACTGTGGCTCACCTGGCTCCACTTCTCTTCGTCTGATACTCTGTTGAGCATGTTGTCTCCCGCAACATGATCGTTAGCGTAATGTTTTATGCCCCGGGACGGGTTGGGGCCCCGATGTGGGACCTCCCGCCGTAGATACACCCTCCCTCACCCTCCCTCTAGATTGTCGTGTCGGCAGCCCACGCACTCCCCCCTTCAAATCTCCTCTCACCTGTGTCTCATTCACCTCCTCCCTCTCTCCTCCTTCTCTCTCCTTCTCCTTTCTCATTTCGACTTTCTCTACACTCTTGTTCCTCTTTTCCTCCTTGTTTTTTTTTTTTTTTCTTCTCTTCCCCTCCCCCCCTCTTATTCTTTATTTTTTTTTCTTGTTGTATCAATACCGTAGTTTACAGTCGCAGCTCCGCTAAAAGGCAGAGACCTTAGTGGTCACGCATAATTTCCTTTATTATTGGTTCATTCTATATAAAGTTGTTGCCATGTCTACTGTTATGCTTATTGGTGAGAGTCTAGCTGTAGGCGATAGCCACTTGGCTGATTCTTCCCTCCAATCATTATTGTGACTGTATGCGGACTGTGCCTTCTAATGTTTATTGTCTTTTATCTGTTTGATATGTCGAAAATTTCCAATAAACATATTTTCAACTCTAAAAAAACTGTTATAAGGGCCCCCCAAAAATTCTAAAACCTTATCTAACTACCCAAGACCAAAAAAAAAAATTCAAGTTCATTGACTTCAGTGAGTTTTATCACTATGTCTGGGTTTAGCAGAACCTCCTGTGAATCAAACTATGCCCCATTTACTTACTATTGACTAGCCTTGTGCTCCCTGCCTGACTATTTGGGTTGCAGCTTTCAGAGTTTGATTCCTCTTTATAACCTCTAGTGGCATCTCCCCGGGCTTCCCCTCATTTCACACGCCCTCCAGTTCAGCGGCAATAGTCTCTGTGTTGCTGAACTGGAGACGTTCCTAACTGTGGCAAAATGCAGAGAAATTGTATAAAAGCCAGTGGGTTGATCAAGCCTACCTAATAGGTACATGAAGCCACAGGTTTTCATTTTGCACTATTACAACCTTCTAGTCGCCAGTGTCCTAACAACCAATTACCGTATTTATTGCGGTATAACGCGCTCCCGCGTATACCGCGCACCCCCAAAGTTGCCCCGAATCCTGTGGAAAAAACGTTTTTTTTTGTACTTACAGTTTTGGTGTCTTGCGCGGCGTCCATCGGCGGCCTCTTCGGGTCCGGCGTCCGTCTGCGGCTTCGGGTGTCCTCTTCGTCGGGTCCGGCGTCCTTCTGCGGCTTCGGGTGTCCTCTTCGTCTGGTCCGGCGTCCTTCTGCGGCGTCCTCGCGTCCTCCCCGCTCGTTTCCCACGCCGAGTTTGAATACTGCGCCGACATATACCGAGCGCAGTACACTCGTATATCGTCGGGCAGGCTCGGCAACTCTCGCGCTGACGTCCTGTACGCTCAGGACGTCAGCGCGAGAGGCGCAGAGACTGCCCGAAGATACACGAGTGTACTGCGCTCGGTATATGCCGGCGCAGTATTCAAACTCGTGGCGGGAAAGCGGGTATCGACGTATACCGCGCACCCACGATTTTGCCCTGATTTCCAGGGCAAAATAGTGCGCGGTATACGCCGATAAATACGGTACATCATCAGTTGATGAGGAGGATGTCGAACACCTGCACAACATCCTTGCCTGTCCCTCATTTTCCCCTCTCCATCAACACTGGGGTCGCATTGACTGAGTGAGGGAGAAGAGAAACATTGGAATACTAATCAGTACCAGTGTGCAAAGGTGTGTTTTCTTTGGAAGAATAAATCACCTCTAACTTTGGGTGTCCTATGCATGTGAATGTTGCTGTATTATGTAAATCTAATTGTTTTGATTTTTACATTTTAGAATGGGGTGCCGCAAGATTGTGTGGAATTTTAATAGGTGCCTTGATGGAAAAAAGGTCATGACAATGGTCACAATGCCAAATAGACAGAGTCTTTCTTCTTCATGGGGACAACAAAAAATCTTTACAATTGCACCAAAAAAAAAAAAAGTTTGACTTTAGCCCTGCTTCTGTGGCACAAGAAACACCTAGCCATAATGTAGTGAATCAGACTCCATGTTCTGATTCTCCATTCTGCATGTGTCCGGCGGCAGCTGCCAATGAAAAAATGGACTACACATGACCCAACATACATTTGTTGGCGACTCTTATCATGACCAGTGGTAATAACCCTCTTGATATGATGTTTTGAAGAATGGTTGCAATAAAGTCTATTATAACTGTGAGTCATTATTAAATGATGTTAAATTATATTATTGAAGAATATGTTATTAATGTTATTATTTCACAGCTGGCATCCTTATCTGCAATTGTTTATGTATTATCTGTTGTAGATTAATTTAGACCTTCTTGAGTCAGCTGACGTAAGCAAGGCAGACAGAAGTAGATACTGGCCAAATAAAACTCATTCAGCATCAGAATCCAAAAGAGATCTTTGGACACGGATGATGGCAGTTAATTCCAAGCTGCAACAATTTTTGTGGTCAGCTTTGGGTAAAAGAGAAATCTGTCATCGAACAAAAAGCATGCTGACATTTAGCGGTTCTCTAATTAGATAAAGTAACCTGTTACTGTCAAATCTGTCAGTGTCTAGATTAATTTTAAAATGCAAAGTTAACTGACTCTAGTGTCCAAGCACAGAACAGTGATGTGAGCTCCCAGCTCTGTGCAGCTTTCTGTTATGCAGCCAGAACCTGGAACGACAATGTGAAAACTGCTGATTATGTGCTGCATCATAAACAAATAACACAAGTGCAGTGGCGTACCTACCATACCTGCCACCTAGACCAATAATCCCCAAAAATTACTTGCAGGAATAAAACATCATGCAAGCGTGCCCCGCTGGATTATGGATTTGGCCGAATTGCGCTAATTGGGAGGGGCTCAGAGGTGTATGGTTAAATAAAACCTGGGGCTATTGACTGTATACGCAAGACACAAATGCTACACTCCTTGTATCCACAAAATATGATTTCATCAATGTGCCACACATGAGAGTCTTAGGCCTCATACACACGACTGAACATGTCCGCTGAAACTGGTCCGCGGACCAGTTTCCGCGGACATGTCCGACCGTGTGTAGGGCCTAGCGGACAGTTTTCCGGCCGAGCGGACAGGTTTCCAGCGGACAAAAGTTTCTTAGCATGCTAAGAAACTTGTCCGCTGGAAAGCTGTCCGTCGGACATGTCCGATGGTTAGTATGACTCATCGGACATGTCCGCTGGTTATGACGTATAACCAGCAGGCCCGAAATCCCGCGCATGCGTCGAATTGATTCGACGCATGCGTGGAAGCATTGAACTTCCGAGTCAGAGAACGTCGGTATCGTCTATGTCACCGCGTTCTCTGTCTGCGGGGATTTTGGTCTGATGGTGTGTACACACATCAGACCAAAACCTTCCAGCAGACATGGAAATGGAATTTCCAAACATGTCCGAACATGTCCGATGAAAACGGTCCGTGGACCATTTTCATCGGACATGTTCGGCCGTGTGTACAAGGCCCAACAGACACATACAACCCTGAGCACATTAATATTTAAAAACTGAAATTTCTGAAATTCCATTTCTACACATGGCCTACCTTAACCATTTGCCATCTTTAGGCCCTTTTTAAATGTTGGTAAAACAAGTTCATGGAATCACCTGCAGACTTGAGCTTAGTATTGTTTTTTCAGCCAGCTGTTCAGTAAAAGTGATCTGAGCTGTTTTACAACCACCTGATTATTTTCAAGGGAGTGAGAAAGGATAGCGAAACACACACACTTACCTACCTATGGTGTTTCCCAGCTTTCCTGTTCATCTGGGGAGCAAGGACTGCAGTAAACTGCTCATACCATGACAGGGGAGATCAAGGGAGAGATAAACCCAGAAGTGACAATCATTTAATTATTTCAATTAATTCATTCTACAGCTACTGAAGCAGCTATCCAAGCACAATCTGTAGCAGGACTATATAATGTACTCCAGTGCATTGGTCAGGAGCATGTCACATAAAGTCCAGCGTGCTGGGTGCAGTGATCAGAAGTATGAAAAGGCACAGGTTGAAGGGGCCAGGAATGAGAGGGGTTACCATAGCAATGGGCAGAAGCCGTATCATCCCTACAGACTATTGTAAAGGAGTCACCATAATAGCAGGCAGTAGCAGTGTCTTCATCACAAAGGCCTGGCCTCCTCTAAAGGACTCCCCATATCAACAGGCAGTGCCATATATAGTGCTACCACTCACCAGATGCATTGACTGCAAACAACATTTAAGGTCAAATAAGCAAAAAAGTTTGCACTTCAGATGTAAAAGGGTCACCACCACCAGGCAATCCAAATGCACACTCACCAGACTATAAGACCTCACTGCATAAATTCACCTGAATTTAGCTAATAGCTTGTGCTGTTAGTATGCAAAGCTCCTTCCAACACATTTTGTCCTACCGGATGTCTTCAGGGACTGGCAGTACTGACAAATTACAGACAGTGCCCCTCAGCAAGTATAAACTTTTGGCAATCTTCTCCAAGCTCAATGCCTATCAACTGCTGAGGCCCAATCCTAGGCTTAGTGAGGTTCAGCAGCAGCCCCAAAAGAACTAAATCCCTCCCTGGAGTGGAAAGAACACTCTGACAAGGCTTTCCAAACATTTATTCGCTTTCCCAGCCACCTTCTGCACGCCTCCTTCCAGGGGTTGGCTGGTACATAATTTATATTCACACTGGTGATTTAAATCTTCTTGCACTATACTCTTTGAGAGGCAGATGGGAGGATCCAAACCCTCAGCTCAGGAAACCCTGAACAGACAAAAATAATCAATCATTGCTCCATTCACTACAGTGAAGCCAAAAAGTAAATTTAACCTAGCAGCTTAATCAGAGGAGCGTGCTACACCATTTTGGATTTGCTGATGCTGATTTACAAATCAGAAGCTTTGCAGTAAGAATCATTAAAGTAGTTCTAAAGCCTCAAGGTTTTCTACCTTAAAGGGGTTGTAAAGGTAAATTTATTTTCACTAAATAGTTTCCTCTACCTTAAAGCAGTCCTCCTTCACTTACCTCATCCTTCGATTTTGATTTAAAATGTCCTTATTTCTTCTGAGAAATCCTCACATCCTGTTCTTCTGTCTGTGATTACACGCAGTAATACAAGGCTTTCTCCCTAGTGTGGAGAAAGCCTCTTGTGGGGGGAGGGGGCGAGCAGGCAGGTTAGGACACTCTGTACTTTGCAGATAGAGTAAGGAGCTGTGTGTTAGTAGGCGTCCTGACACTCCTGCTCGCCCCCTCCCCCCTCAGGAGGCCTTTTCCACACCATGGAGAAAGCCTCGCATTACTGCGTGTAGTTACAGACAGAAGAGCAAATCTTTATTATATTGCAGCCTACCAGTCCTTAGATATGGTGGATGTGTTAGTTGTAAATTTAGCTTTTGGCTCCTTTTGAAACCAGGGGAGCAGTAATTGATTGGTCTGGTCTGTTTAGGGCTTCACAGGCTGGGAGTTTGATTGCTTCCCTCTGCCTCTAGAAGAAGTCTCTGAAGCTTAGGGAAGGAGAATTCAAATGACTGACCTGACTATTGAGCAGAGCCTAGTCAATCCCTGGGGGGTGTTCCCAGTTGGTGACTGGGATGCTGTTAAATAGCCTGGAGCCCTGAGGAGATTGTATTTTTCCCTGATGAGCAGATGGATCTGTGAGCTGAAGTGAATGGGGTGGCTGCTTGCCCCTGGAGCCTGTTTGGTCTTGATGCTGGACCACACTACAAGAGGCTGTTCCAGGATTCTGTGAGTACAGTCCCCTTTCTGAGCTGAACCTCAATTCATAATCCCCAGCGATGAACCTATAGACTTTTCCAGTCTACATTTACCTGTTCTCAAACTTACTTGATGATCCCTTGCTGCGGGCCTAAAGGCTGTTTCAGTCTAACCTAACCTGTTCTCAAACCTATTTCATGGTCCCCAGCCGTGAGAATATAGATTTTTCCAGTCTACCTGTTACTAGTGCTGCCATTAGCAAGAAGTGTCCAGTGCTAACTATATCTAATGTTTTGGAGTACCCTATACCCCATTGTCCTCCCCATGTTTCCAAGTTCTACCAGCAATTAAGCTTTAAAAAAACATCCCCTAGTCTGTTTAATGCACCCAAAATGAATGAACTGTTGCCATGTGACTGGCTGTCTCTGCATTAACTTAGGAAAGAACCTGTTATACTACAGAGGCTCCTATGGGGGTAGCGCTACACAGGGTAAGAACATTTTAGTAAGTACAGAAAATACCTGTTAATCCTACAAGAAATGCAGCATCCTTGTAACTTCCTGTGAGATGAACTGGAAGCAAAAACAATGATATCTTTCTTACGTAAATGTTTAATGTCAGCCAAATGGCGTCGATCGGCGACGTACAGAAATGCACAGAAAGGCCCTCGGCAAATCTCGGGAACGCAGTCTTTCCAAAGTTTGCCAAGGTCAGCCTCGGTGTTCTCGGGCCTTTCCAGGCGTTTCCGAGGCTTTCCGCCCCCCCCCCCCACCTCTGACCGCATGCGGTATTGCATGCCATTGAAGTCAATGCAGAATTTTTTTTTTTTTTTTCCATTGACTTTAATGGGGAAACTCGCTTTGATATGCGAGTACTTTGGATTACGAGCATTCTCCTGGAATGGATTATGCTCGCAATCCGAGGTTCCACTGTTCAAACATCTACAATATAGAGTTTGAAGTATATCTAAAGAATTTTGAACAGTGAATTGGCGAAGCACCCCTAGATTTTTTTGCTCTCTGTGTCCTCATTAAGGAAATTTTGTCCCTCTATTTGGGAACACGAGAACAGGAGTAGAGGGGAAATATTCCAATATGGACACTTGTTCCAATGACTCAAAGAGAGATTTTTCTTGCATGGGAGAGAAGTTTTTTTCACTTCCTGTTGAGTTTTGAAACAAGAAGTGAAATGAGATCTCCTTAGAAATAAACAGCAAGAAACAAAACTGACAAGGATTTTAACCCTTTTTTTTTTTACTAAACCCCAAAAATTCCTTCAAAAACAAAAAAGATTTTCTCACTTGCTTGGGCATGTGAAATACTACGTACTGTTACTTCTGTAAAATATATAATGTATACAATATCTATAGAAAGTGACATAATATAATTATATTACAATATATAAAATCGACACTATTATAATATAGATTTATTAGTGTTTCATTATGCTCTGCATTTTTTATACGGGAGATATGCTCAGAATCATATTTATTATAACAAACAGCGAGTTATACACAGAAGCCATGTTAATATCCTTCTCATTTATGTATCCTCAGACAACCCTTGCTGCTAAGAGATCTCTTTTATTATTGTTACGACAAATATTTGTATGCTTGTCTGGACCCTTTTCTCTGATTCATTGTATAATGAAAGGATAACAAACTACTCATGTGAAAAAAATATATAATTTTTATGCAAAACAGAGGGATTTGATGGCTTTCTTCTTCAAACGCCAACACCCATCAGAACGATGTCCAAGCCGTTACGTCATGCTTAGTTGTCACAAACAATACACAACCCTTGGAGAGTATTCATGACTTCGAAGATATATATGGAATTTAACAGCATTACACAGTGCCAAAACAGCTAAATCACAGGGCCCCAACAGAAAATTTCTGATGGGGGCCCCCATTTAACATTGTTTTGTGACAGCTGGCAGTGTCAACTGTAACAATATGTGTCATTGATCTTAACATAAGGTATGCCTAAATCAAAAACAGGCAGCAGGAGAGCAGTCAGCATGGTAAGCACACTACTAGAGTTGAGCGAACCCGAACTGTAAAGTTCGGGTTCGGTACGGACTTTGGGTTTTTCCCGGACCCGAACCCGAAAAAAAAAATGTGCGGAGGTCCCCCCAAATTCAATAACCAGACCCTTTAGGTCTGGTATGGATATTAAGGGGAACCCCGCCGTCAATTAAAAAAAATGACGTGGGGTTCCCCCTAAATATCCATAACCAGACCCTTCAGGCCTGGTGTGGATTTTAAGGGGAACTCCACCCCAAATTTAAAAAAAAAATGGCGTGGAGTTCCCCCTAAAATCCACACCAGACACCTTATCTGAGCACGTTGACCTGGCCGCCCCCCCCCTCTCCTGAACCGCACCAGGCCACATGCCCTCAACATTGGGAGGGTGCTTTGGGGTGCCCCCCAAAGCACCTTGTCCCCATGTTGATGGGGACAAGGGTCTCATCCCCACAACCCTTGCCCGGTGGTTGTGGGGGTATGGGGGCAGGGGGCTTATCAGAATCTGGAAGACCCCTTTAACAAAGGGGACCCCCAGATCCTGACCCCCCCCCCTGTGTGAAATGGTAATGGGGTACACTGTACCCCTACCATTTCACGAAGGAAGTGTAAATAGTAGTTTTCAGGAAAAAAAACACACACACACCGTAGAACAAATTACTTTATTAATTAAACCAAATAAAAATCCAGAGGTGAAAATAGACGATCAATGCTGCTCGCTGCTCCATCGTTGTCTCTATCCAGTGACGGGTGATCTCTCCAGCGACGGGTGATGTGTCCAGCGATTGGTCCAGCAATGAGAACATCCATCCATTCAGAGCACAGCTCAGCGAATGACGCGCCGATGCTTTGACTTTCTTTTATAGGGGAGGCGGCCACGCGTCACGTGACCCCATCCCCCTCTGACGCACACTCTGCTACGTCACTGGGACAGCCCAAACAGTGACAAACTTTGATACCCAAAATTTTTCATAGGCATTTAAAAGCTCCTACAGGTCATCAGTTTACAATTAAAGGGTTCCTAAACACTCGTTTTTTTTGTTTGTTTTTTTAAATAACAAACATGTCATACTTACCTCCCCTCTGCAGTTGGTTTTGTACAGAGTGACCCCGATCCTCCTCCTCTGGGGTCCCTCAGCGACGCTGGTGGCTCCCTCTCTTTCTCGAGTGCCCCGTCAGAGAAACGCTCTCCTTCGGGACACCCATGCGGGTGTGCTCCCGTGTCCTGCTTCTGCGTCTTTTAACACAGAAAGCAGGACTTGGCCCCAACCCCCAGCGCCCGCGTGATTGGATTTGATTGACAGCAGCGGGAGCCAATGGCTGCGCTGCTATCAATCTATCCAATCAGGACACGAGACACCAACCATAGCTGCAGGTGTGCTCGTCCCAGGGGCGAGAAAGAAAGGGCTCAGGTAAGTAAAACAAGGGGTCTGGGGGGCTGCAGCATGAGAGAAAGTCTTTCATCTTAATGAATAGAATGCAATAAGGTGAAAAACCACAATGGTTTACAACCCCTTTAACTATGAATAATGGCTCTAATATAATTAGTCTCATGGGGTGCTATGTATGTAACATGTGTCACACAATTGAAGTTTTTAAAGCCAAAACGTTTTCTTTTTCTTTTAGTTTTGCATAGACTAAAGCCCCGTACACACGATCAGAATTTCGGATGGAAAAAGTCTGACTGACTTTTTCCATTGGATTATTCCATCGGAGTTTAGATAGAGAACATGTTCTCTTTTAGGCCCCTTTCACATGTGCGGACCGTATGTCCGCATTTTCATCAATCTGTTGTGGATGAAAACGGGACATACAGTACATTGGTCCCTATGTGATTGCGGGTGTCAGCGGATGACCATCCGCTGACACCCGTAATCACCCGCTTCCGCAAAGATCCGATTTTTCGGACGGAAGAAAATGCATTAACTACATGAACAGTCATTCTGTACAGCAAAGAAACAGTGGGAAAATACTACATACATAAAGTAACAAAGCTGTCCTGTGCATATAATATATCTGCTAGATTGATGCCTCCCCAGCACTTTGACCCCTCTACACCCCAGATATCCCCCCAGTACTCTGACTCCTCTACACCCCAGAAATCCCCCCAGCACTCTGACCCCTCTATACCCCAGATATCCCCCTAACACTCTGACTCCTCTACACCCCATATATACCCCCAGCACTCTGACCCCTTTACACCCCAGTTATCCCCCCTCAGCACTCTAACCCCTCTACACCCCAGATATTCCCCCCAGCACTCTGACCACTCTACACCCCAGATATTCCCCAAGCACTCTGACCCCTCTACATCCCAGATATCCCCCCAGCACTCTGACCCTCTATACCCCAGATATTCCCGAAGCACTCTGACCCCTTTACACCCTAGATATCCCCACAGCACTCTGACCCCTCTACACCCCAGATATCCAACCAGCACTCTGATCCCTCTACACCCCATATATCCCCCCAGCACTCTGATCCCTCTATACCACAGATATCCCCCCAGCACTCTGACCCCTCTACACCCCAGATATCCCCCCAGCACTCTGACCCCTCTACACCCCAGATATCCCCCCAACACTCTTACCCCTCTACACCCCAGATATCCCCCAGCACTCTGACACCTCTACACCCCAGCTATCCCCCAGCACTCTGACCCCTCTACACCCTAGATATCCTCCCCCAGCACTCTGACCCCTCTACACCCCAGATATACCCCCAGCACTCTGACCCCTATACACCAGAGATATTCCCCCAGCACTCTGACCCCTCTACACCCCAGATATCCAACCAGCACTCTGACCCCTCTACACCCTAGATATCCCCCAGCACTGTTACCATATACCATAAAATACCCATTGTATTGTGACCCCATTACATCCCTGATACCCCCTACACTATGGCCTCTCTACATTCCTGATAGCCACCCAAGCTACCCCAAGCATCGCTACACCCTATACACCCCCTATCCCCCCTCAGTATTGTTTTCCCCCATACACCCTTGATATCTCGCAGCACCACTAGTCCATTCATGTAGAACCCCCCTTTCCAGTGGAGATACAATGCATGTAAACTTTTGGCTATGTGCCCACCTCCAGCATTGGACTCACCTATACCAATCAAGCAGGCAGGAGGAGGGGCGGAGGAGGGAGCATCCCTCCACTGCAAACAGTGCTGGACAGCTAGGCTCACCATGACACCATCCACAATGGCACTTCTGCAGGTGGGCTCTCAGTGCTGCCGACTCATCCGCTCCCACTTCAGCTCCTACCCTGCAGACTTTGAGTCCCGAGCATTTAAGCAGCATGGGGTGGGGTCAGAGCATCACTGGCGCTCCGGCCCTGCCTCTCCCTGCTGGCTGTGAAATAATAGGTATCGTTCTGCACAGCATGGCGCACCACTGCCAGCCTGCCTCACCTGTGTATCCATCACTCTCCATGCCATCATGGGCCCCCAATTTTGGGGCAGCGTGGGCTCAAGGACCAGCTGCTTTGAGGAAAGTGCACGGGCCTCCATGCAGCTGGGGCAGTGGGACCCCTGGGCAGTGCCCAGGTGTGCCCTTTCATTAAGGCAGCCCGGCCCACAGGTCAATATGGCATATAGATAAAGATAGGTTAGGAAGAAACAAAGTAAGGATTGGTACCAGACAATATGGAGAGTAGTCAAGTGTCATCAAGGCTCTTGGTGAATTGAAGTATATACAGTACAGTATGTCCACCTAAAATGTATAGTTTGTGGAAGATTAAAATTGGTTTGGATTATTACAGTAGTATGAATTCCTTTATGGGAAAATTAATGCATACCCAACTCTTTCTAAAACTAAAAAAAAAAAAAAAAATATTGGGATGTAGATTACCCTTTAAAGTAAATGAGAATGTGTTTTTACTTCCTGGTCCATTCACTTTTCAGTACACTGATTTTTTAAATAAAGATTAGACCGCTCATATTATAACACAACGTCTTTACCTAATTAGTTATTTGTGTTTAGGTGCTGACAGCATGGTGAGAGACGTTCATATTTCTAGCTTATATCCTGTTAATCTGAATGGGGACCTGATGATGTGTATAAATGCATTCAGTCCAAGATGCTGACTCTACCACAGGCCTTTCTTGATGAAGACGACATTTCAGTACCCAGTCACTGAGGTCAGCATTCTGTATGTGTCCTCACAGTATTTACCATCTCCTAGTTACAAGGCAGACAAACATATTACTATTTCCCTAAGAAAGTTTGGTTTGATGAATAGAATTGGAGCATGAAACAGGATTGGCAACACAAATATCAGGAGTTTAGAGGACCTTTATTGTCATTTTAATACAACATATGAAAAAAGAGGCTTGCTTTTAGTTTCCTTTTATTGTTTATCCTGGACTTTTTTTAATTACAGCAGTTTATTTAATATACAAAGACAATGGGCTAGATTCAGGTACGAGATACGACGGCGTATCTCCAGATACGCCGTCGTATCTCTGAGTTGCGGCGTAGTATCTTTGCGCTAGATATGTGCATTCCCGTTCATACGAATGTTATTTTCGTACGAAAATGTTAATTTTCGTACCCGCAGAATAATGTGTGCATACGAAAAAATTAAAGCACCAAAATACGAAAACGACAGGATTACGAATGAGCCGCATAACGAACAACCGCAAATACGAACGAACGATCCGAAGAAAATACGACAAAACGAAAACGGTAAAAGATGAAATTACATCTATAACAAAAGATTTGCATTCTGTATCCTGTTTGAATCCCCTCTCTGTTCGTATCCTCAGCCGTATGTTCACACGACATCCACAACAAAAGATTTGCATTCTGTATCCTGTTTGAATCCCTTCTCTGTTCGCACCCTCAGCCGTATGCTCACACGACATCCACAACAAAAGACCCGCACCCTGTATTTTGAATTCCTTTTTTCTGTTCGTATTTTGGATTCAACAGAATGCAAATCTTTTGCCACAGATGTAATTTTCATTTTTTTGAATGGGCAGTGAGTGTAGTTAGTGAAGCAGCTTCTCTGTTGTGCTGAGTAGTACAGTAAAGTCAAATGAACTTTTCTGTGGATTTTCATCTGAAGGGAGATCAGTTGGCCAGACTTTTGAACCCAAAAATGGTTTTCTGATGGCGTTTAAAAACAAACAAATTTTCTGAGAACGAACGGAAAACGATCGTTTTTATGTTTGTTGTTAAAAAAGTCTGACCAAGTGAATGGGGCTTAACAATCGTTAATATGGATGAGCCGCGTGTTGAAAGTGCCGCGAATCCCGCGATATATTTACGAAAATACAAAATGACGAAAATCCTTTTTCTGTTCGTATCTTCAGTCGCATGCCCACATGACATCCACAACAAATTGTCATAGATGTCACAGGAACACACGACCGAAAACACGAACAGAAAATAGAATCCAAAACACAGAATGCAAATCATTGACGAAAATTATTGTCTAACAAGTAACGAACATGAATTAAACAGATTAACGAACCATCCCGCATGTACGAAAATAAAACGGTAACGAAAATACGAAACGATCGGAATACAAAAAAATCTTGTCGTACGGAAAACGAACGGGAACGAACAGGAAAACGGGCGTCTTATGAAAAACGAACGGAAACGAACCTACGGAACGATACGAAACAGAACAAAAAAAAACGAAAAAAAATTCTGTGCACATGTCTACTATGCGCCTGATTCTTAGAATCAGTTACGCATAGATTTGACTAAGATCCGACCGGCGTAAGTCTCTTACGCCGTCGTATCTTAGTTGCACTTTTACGCTGGCCGCTAGGTGGCGCTTCCATCGATTTACGCAAGGAATATGCTAATTAGGTAGATACGCCGATTCACAAACGTACGTACGCCCGGCGCATTTTTTTACGTTGTTTACATTAGGCTTAACTTAGGGCGCAAGTTCTTTCTGAATACGGAACTTGCGCCCTAATTTACGGCGGCGTAGCGGAGATACGTTACGCGAGCACAACATTACGCAGGGCTATCTGAATCTAGCCCCAAGTGATTAAAAGGCACATTAATTCACTATAAATGTAATCTTGGTGTTATTTTCTCCAGCTTAATGTCACATGCCAAACAGATTAAAAGGCTGCTGGTTAACTAGTAGTATCAAATGTATTTGAGTGGGAGTGAGAAGGAATCCATCTCGCAGAATGTTTTCCACAGACAAGTCTTTTTTTAGACGAATTTCTCACTACGTCATAGCCAGATATCAATGTTTATTGCACAGCTTAGCTGGAAACCTTAAAGAAGAACTCGAGTAAGCACTATTTGCAGCTAAACAAACCACATAAAATAACTGCAGTTCAGTTAAAAAAGAATGAGCATGTTACCAGCTTATTGCGGCACCTTGCACTTATACACATATTCCTGCTTCTGCTGATCTCTTTGGGTGAATGGAGCTAATATTCATACAGCATAATTTATGTAAAACGCTGCCTAAATTGACAGCAAATATAAGTAGTCAAGAATAGTGGGCAGTCTTCAGTATACCATTGGACAAATATGTTATAGCACCAACATCCCTATTATTAGAAAATATTGAAAGAACAGGATATGGGATTTTAAAGGTGCTAGAGATAATAGTCAATACAACATAAATTATAAAAAATAGAAAATATTTTACTAAAGCGGAGGTTCACCCAAAAACACAACTTTGTACCATCCAAACTAGCATACTAGCATCAGCTACAGTATGCCTTTTTTTTTTTTTTTTTGTGCTGTCCTTACGGTTTAATCCGTAAGTTTCGTTTCAGATACCCGCGGGGAATGGGCGTTCCTATGAAGAGTGGAACATGATTGACGGCCGGCTATGGTGCGTCACACATTCCGAAAATAGCCGGAGTAGGACTCGGCTCTTCACGGCACTATACGGCGACTGCGCACAGACTAGGAGCTGACTGCGCAGGCGCCGTATATGTCCACGTCCTATTTTTTTTTTTTTTCGGAAGGCATGACGCGCCATAGCTGGACGTCAATCATGTACCCCTCTTCATATGAACGCCCATTTCCCGGCCAGAGTCTGAAACGAAAGTTACGGATTAAACCGTAGGTACAGCACAAAAAAAACGCTAGTATGCTCGTTTGTATGGTAGATAAAGAAAAAAAATTTTTAGGGTGAACCCCCGCTTTAATAACAGCAATTAAAAAACTGATACATACTATTCATTGACCGTTACAGGCATACATCTAATACCCAACATGTAACAGTGGACAGTGTAACAAAGGACGCTACTTTCAACTGTATCCAATCCATCACTGTTACATGTTGGGTATTAGATGTATGCCTGTAACAGTCAATGAATAGTATTTATCAGTTTTTTAATTGCTGTTATTAATAAAATATTTTCTATTTTTTATAATTTATGTTGTATTGACCATTATCTCTAGCACCTTTAAAAATCCCATATCCTGTTCTTTCAGAATTTAGCAAATATAAGTACCTGTAAAAATACAGTATGCATAAGTGGACATCATGGTTTGTAGGGATGTATTGTTTTTTACAATATTGTTGCTCACTGGTCTACTTGCAAACATTGTGGGGCAGATCCACAAAGAGAGTACGCCGGCGTATCTACTGATACGCCGGCGTACTTTCAAATTTCCTGCGTCGTATCTTTGGTTTGAATCCTCAAACCAAGATACGACGGCATCTGGGTTAGATCCGACAGGCGTACGGCTTTGTACGCCTTTGGATCTTAGATGCAATACTTCGGCGTCCGCTGTGTGGAGTTCTCGTCGTTTTCCGCGTCGAGTATGCAAATTAGCTATTTCCGACGATCCACGAACGTACGCGCGGCCGTCGCATTCTCTTACGTCGTCTCTAGTCGGCTTTTTCCGGCATATAGTTAAAGCTGCTGTTTTGCGGCGTATAGTTAGATTTGCCATGTTAAGTATGGCCGTCGTTCCCGCGTTTCATTTGAATTTTTTTTTTTTTTGCGTAAGTCGTCCGTGAATCGGGATGGACGTAATTCACGTCTCTGTTAAAAAAAATGACGTCCTTGCGATGTCATTTAGCGCAATGCACGGCGGGAAATTTAGGGACGGCGCATGCGCAGTTCATTCGGCGCGGGGACGCGCTTCATTTAAATGAAACACGCCCCCTAATCGCCAATTTGAATTACACGCCGTTAGGCCGCCAGAGATAGACTACGACGCCGTAACTTACGGCGCAAAATCTTTAAGGATTCGAACTAAAGCCAGGTAAGGTACGGCGGCGTAGCGTATCTCTGATACGCTGCATGGGTGCAGATCTCTGTGGATCTGCCCCTGTGTGTGGGCATACTCCCACTAGTTCTAAAAGAATTGAGCTCTGTCATTTCAAAGCCATTGTTTAGAGACTCTTTAATGACTGCAATAGTATCACTGGATTGAAAAGTCCAATGTGGTGCCTATATTTAAAGGGTTCCAAAGTATTTACCAAGTAACTATAGACCTGTTAGTTTAACTTCAATAGCTGAGAAGATACTTGAGAGTAGGGTTGTCCCGATACCGATACTAGTATCGGTATCGGGACCGATACCGAGCATTTGTGCGAGTACTTGTACTCGCTCAAATGCCCCTGATGCCTGACCAGATACTTGGCCGGCGGTGAGCTGCCTCAGTGGGCAGAGAGGGCAGGCGGCATCAGTAGGCGGATCGGGCCACCTCAGTGGGCAGAGCGGGTGAAAGAATTCAGTGGGCGGGGAGGGCGGGCAGGGTCAGTAGGCCGAACAAACGGAGTGGGCGGGTGGCCTCAGTGGGCGGAGCGGTCGCCGTCAGCTTGGACACCCCGACGCCCATCTTGGCACACCCTGCACTTGGCCACAGTAAGCCAACAGCTGACATCTTGTTACACCCAGCCCATATAGTTCAGGCTGGGTGTAACAAGATGTCTGCTAATACTTACTGATGCCGAGTGCAGGGTGTACCAAGATGGGCGGCGGGGTATCCAAGCTGACGGCGACCGCTCTGCCCACTGAGGCCGCCCGCCCACTCCGTTCGATCGGCCTACTGACCCTGCCTGCCCTCCCCGCCCACTGAATTTGTTCACCCGCTCCGCCCTCATGTCATTTATTGCTGTATTTCAGTGCCTGCCCATAAGTGCCAGCCACCTGTCAGTGCCATCAGTGCCACCTATCAGTGCCATCTAACAGTGCCAGCCACCTATCAGTGCCCATAACTGCTGCCTATCAGTGCCACCCGCCTGTCAGTGCCCATAAGTGGCGCCTATCAGTGCCATCAGTGCCACCTGTCAGTGCCAGTGCCCATAGGTGCCACCTATCAGTGCCCATCAGTCAGTGCCATCTATCAGTCCCCATCAGTCAGTGCCATCTATCAGTCCCCATCAGTCAGTGCCACCAATCAGTGCCCATCAGTCAAACTGTCACATGGCATTAAAAAAAAGTATTGGTAATCGGTATCGGCGAGTACATGAAAAAAGTATCGGTATTTGTACTCGGTCCTAAAAAAGTGGTATCGCGACAACCCTACTGGAGAGTTTAACAAAAGACAACATAGATGAGTTTTTGCTAGAAAAAAATATTTGTAAAAAACAGCCAGCATGAATTCATGGTAGATCATAAGCTTAAAATTAGCTTGCAATGCCAAGCTGTGGTTTCCAAAGTGAGCAAAATTCTTTCTTGTATTAAAAAGGTATGAACTATAGGGAGATGGACATCTGCCCCTGTACAAATCAATAGTAAGAACTCATCTGAAATATGCAGTTCGGGTTTTTTTTTTTTGCCTTTTGTGGGTATAAGATAGTGTATATGGTGGTTTATGATTTGTGTGTGTTTTGAGTTTTTTTTTTCTCTGTTGGTTAAACTGGATGGACTTGTGTCATAGAGTCCGTCACACTATCACTATCTGAATACATGTACACCTGCTTAACAGTTCATCCATAGAGGTGAATAAAGTTCATCGCTCACCACGGGGTGCAGGTACACTTTGCCAAGTAATGAGTTACGTTTACAAGACACAAGTCATTACTCATCTAAATGAGGCATTTACTTTTAATTGGATGTCTCTCATAGAGAATAGAGAAGAATTTGAACTTTTAAATTAATTTAAAAATAGATAAATAAGCAAGATAGCTTTTATGGTGTCATAGAATTGTTTTGCTGTCAGCATGATGTTGTGGACTATGGACACAATTTTTTTGAGACAGCAAAACCCAAACTACATGTCAACATTGCAAAGAAATATTGTTTTACAGTGTTTTTTTAACTGAATATCCCACAAAATCCATATTTCCTAGCCATTTTATATTTAAAAAAAACTTCTGTAGCAAACCCCAGAGGGAGCTGCTTTTGTTTGTTCAGTCCGTTAGGGCTCATTCACGCAGAACCGATCAGGACAGCGACTACTGAATCCAGGGGTTTATGGTTTGCAAAAGCAGGAGACAAATCAAAGGAATTCGGACACAATCTCAGGGTTTTTCATTGCTTCTCATCATACCGAGTCAAACAATGACTATGAGAAGCAATGAAACACACTAAGATTGTGTCCGATTCCTTTGATTTGTCTCCTGCTATTGCAAACCACAAAGAAATTTCTATATTTACCCCTGGATTCAATAGTCGTTGTCCTGATCGGTTCTGGGGAGGCTTATATCCCTGAGCTTGGTGAGACTGGTTCAAAACAGTCGCCCTTTCCGGTAAGCAGGCAACCACACTTATGGGTGTTTGAAGACATGTTTTGGTTCTTTTGGGAACAGGGGTGGACTGACTACTCATGGGGCCCCCGAGCAATAGAAGATTATGGGGCCCCTGTGTGGCAGGCGCAACACTATATCATGCGCTGTGGCATTAGAAGAATTGTGATATCTCTGACTTTTCAGTCCAACAAGACTGTCTATTACTCTGAAATTCCTCTATTGCCGTTCTATGGAAGCAGTAAGGTTTAAAGAGCACGCCAAATGCTTAAAATAACTTCTTTATTAACTTCACTTTTCTTCAAAGATAACACTGCTATTTATACTCTCTCTCTCTCTCTCTCTCTCTCTCTCTCTGTAAGTTATCAAAGCATTCTCGGATTTCTCTGAAAGGTATAACTGTGGTTTGCAACTTGGTTTGCAGTGTTGCTTTAGTTCGGTAATGAGTTTGGTGCAGTGGATGGATGGGACTTAGTTCGGATGACTGAATGTGGCTTAGTTCGGTGGAACTACAGTTAGGGCGCTTAGATGACTTTGTTTGGTGGAACTACAAGAGAACACACAACTAGATCAGTATTCAGTTCTGATCACACTATATACAATAAGAACATATATATATATATAACTTGTGTAACGTACCTATTTAGGCCCTTGCTTCCATAAAACTGAACTCTGTATGTCTGCTCTGCTCTCTGTTTTCATGTGGAATGAATTTGCAGCACATGTACAGTATTAGGAACCTCCCAGACAGAATAGATGCAAAGGTAGCTGTGATAGGTCTGTGATAGGTCAAGACTCTGCTCCATGTGAGATTAGCTGTGATTGGCCAAGGCTACTGATGAGTCACAAAAGCTTAAAGTGGAGGTTCCCCTAAAAATAAACTTTTAACATTGCATTTATGAGATTAATGACTATTAGAATCGGCTGTTTTTTTTAAAAAAATTGTCCGTACATACCGTTTCCTATATGTGTTCTCACCGCCGCTTCCGGGTATGATGGTCTGGGCTGGGCGTTCCTAATTGATTGACGGGCATCTGACCGACGCATACATCGCGTCATGAGATGCCGAAAGAAGCCGAACGTCGGTGCACAGGCGCCGTATAGAGCCGCACCGACGTTCGGCTTCTTTCGACATCTCGTGACGCGATGTATGCGTCGGTCGGATGCCTGTCAATCAATTAGGAACGCCCAGCCCCGACCATCATACCCGGAAGCGGCGGTGAGAACACATATAGGAAACGGTATGTACGGACGTATTAAAAAAAAAAAAAAAACAGCCGATTCTAATAGTAATTAATCTCATAAATGCAATGTTAAAAGTTTATTTTTAGGAGAACCTCCACTTTAACTCTATGCTTTCTGGTATGAATTCTACTGTGTAGTTCTACTGTGTAATTTGAGCTTACCTTCACTGTCCTTCACTGTCATATAAATAAACGATTCTTAAAGGCATATTTTTTCTTTTGCTTCTGTGAACACAACATAGAACTATTATATGACATTCAAGCATAAAATCACAGTGAATAACTTTGCTTTTGTCTCTCACATATAAACATGTGCACTACATTTAGGTTCTTAGCAGGTTTAGCTGTATATACATGTAGGTTATATTAGCTACCTAGGACAGGTTCTAGCTGGCCAGCTACACCCTGGGCTTACAGTTGGCCACCACGCCAGGAGGCATTGCATAGGCAGGGCAGCTAAAATCTCAGGATTTTCACATCAAAAGCATGTCGGTTTCAGACATATCAGGGACAGATGTAAAAAAAACACAGATTTTTACATACTGTCCCTGGTTTTATTGAGCCTGGCAACCCTGATGGGGCCCCCTAGTGGCATGGGGCCCTCATGCAGTGCCCGAAAGTCCCAATGGTCAGTCCGCTCCTGTTTGGGAAGATTGGTGTGCTTCACTTTTTTTCTTTGGAATCACCTGGATATACTTTGGAAATTAACCCTTTACATGGACCTTATCTATAACATTATGAATGGGACTCTGCCTTAGTTTTTCATTCACAACACTTATTTTTTCTTTTTTTTCTTTTTCAGAGTGTTTATTTTCCATCATTATTCATATTTGTTTAACATCGATCACTGTGTTTGACAACTTGTCTCAGGGTTCATTACCCATTTGCCTTTTATGCATCAATTTAATTTCACAATCAGCGCTGCACTCTTTTGAAATGTATCTCTATCCAAGTTTTTTGTACTGAACTTTTGTGTTAGCTGCCTTCTTTATTAACTCATTACACTTATCACAATTTATCATATAGCGCAACGTCAGCCCTAGGGCTTTCTTTTTCTCTATTATTACTTCTACTTCTTCAACTACTACTACTTTTATTGTTTTGCCCCGTTGGGTAATATAGCACAGAAAAAGACATCTAAAGTGTGGACATTGCAGTTTCTTCTCTCTCATCAAGCACCCTAGACGGCGGAGGATTAGAGGTAACATGCCACCTAAAACAAACCAGCAGCTCCTTCGGGGGTAGTGTTACACCTGCAAACATGGGTTGTCACAGTCAGTGCTGATGGGGGATTCCCTCTCGTGAAGCCTTTGTGTTCTCTCGATGTGGAGGTAGTGGAAGCTGTCCCCACTAGGAAAACAGCTATAACAGCCACGAGCAATAATCACATTTAAAATCTGGCAGGCTGGTGGCACCCAAGTTGATCAATCGATCAACTTGGGTATATGTAGCCTGCCCATATACGTGGATCATACTTTTTACTTCTCAGCCTCCTGATTAGACTGTGAAAAAACAACACCATACTAAAGGTGTTTAGATTGACAGTACAGTGCAGTGTATTACAATAGAATCCCAACTGTCTCACATTTATGGCTCTTGTTATTTTCTCATGTGGTCCCGGTGTAAGGGGAAATTTGGGAAGCTAATATAAGAAGAGGTTTCAGGAACTTTTACTAGCAGAATTAAAAATGACATGCTCTTATTTTTTGCCAACTAAAAAGTAGCTTTTTAGATTTGCTTAGAGTTCACCTTTGGCTTACTTTGTAGGCAGTGATTTGAAACCACATTGCCTAGCAAAAAAAAAATCCACGTTAGTGGATCATGCAGCACTAGCAATGTATTATCACAGCTTCTAGTCTATACCAACATTAAAATTACAGAGCTCATTCTAGATGGACTTGTACTTTTTCATATCGCCTTGACAGTTTGCATAGAATACCGCCATGTTTGTTGTGCAAGCAGTGGCAGAGGTCAGTCCTTTTTAAATTAAAATGCAAATATTTCTGCAAGGCCGGTACGTCTCTGCTGTGTGCTTTATCCAGGGCTTAGGTCTTTATGGCTGTACTGAATGCCTCACTCTCAAATAGAATAGTTCACGACACTGGTATTAGGTAAGACATATTGTAGTAGATGATAAGCTCTGTTAAACAAATGATTATTTGAAGAACAAAAATTCCGTGCCACCAAGTTTACTATTGTTAAATATTTGTGACGTTTGGATTTTTTTATTTATTTTTTGATGATTCACTGGAAAAGGTAAGATACTAGTATCTTTCTTTATAATTAGGGAGCCACAAGATCTCATTTACAACCCACTTAGGAGTTTGTACCGCTTTTGTTTTGGCATGGTCTTTTGGTTTTGTAGAGTATACTTTGTGGTCACCAGAAACTATCATGTAGCTGTGGTTGCTACATTAAGTATAGGCATGCATTGCAAAATCACACAGTGAATAAGTTACAATTAACCCATGATCTGGCATTCCTGAACACATGAATGAATAACCACTTTGTGGTCTTAACTAATATACAGTTAAAAGAATATCTACAACCAAGAACAAAAATATAATATACTGTAGCTTACCAGTCCTTGTATGTTTATAAGGAGGTGTGGGATAAAGTGGCGCTGCTAAACCAAAATAATGTGAAATAATAGATATAAAGCAGGCCATACGCGGTCGAATTTCGAACAAATTTTGTTTTTAAAATCACAAAGTTCTTTTTTTTTGGGATCCGATGATGCCACCATTGATTTTTCGGAATTCGGGCCGACCAAGCTTTCATGTTGGTAAAGAAAATAATTTTCGTAGCCGGGAATGTTCTTTTCTCTCCGGGAATATTCTTTTCTCTCCGGGAATTTTCTTTCCTTGCACATGCGCATTTTTTTTTTCTATTACATTTCTCGCACGATTCTCCCATCATTGATTAGAAAATCGTTTTCCAACATGTTCGATTTGATTGCCGCACAAAAATTGGCTGTTGCTGCAGCCCACTAACGGTGCAAAATTCGTACAAAAATTTGTTGATACAATTTTCGAAAGAAAATTCTTTTGAAATCCGAACCGTGTATGGCCAGCTTAAGATACTGTGGTGTCCGTTTATGAAGCAGTGAAATCTATTCACTGCTTCTTTCTCCGGCATTCACGGTGAAGATTTTTCTCCTCTGTGTGCCAGTTTATGAAGCGGAGAAGATAGCTTCACCCTTGGAGGAGTGAAGTGATCTTCCAACGCTTCAAACAGTGGAGAACGGACCAGAAATTCACAGAAATACGGAGATGTCAGTTTATTGAGCAGTGATAAATTATCACCGCTCAGTTCACTGAAAGACACGTGGTTAATGTAATTAAAATAACGAGTCCCCCTGCATAATATATATATGTATACACACACATACACTTTGTATATACATGTATATACACACACATTATATATATGTACATGTATACATTATATATATTTATGTACATATATGTATACACATAAAAATTACAGGGGGACATAGTTACAGTGTTGGGGGATCTGAACGAGGTAGAAGGAAGTTAAAAATCTTCCTCCTTTCTCCTCAGAACCCCCGGGATTGCCTCTTCACTCCCCGCTTCACCAGCTCTGAGATGGTGAATCGGGGAGTGTGAATTCTGACACAGATCACCAGTGAAGAGCTCAGATCACAGCTTCATAAACTGGCCGTTTCTGTGTCAGTCTATGAGACTTCTCTGTTTGTAGAGATAATCTGCGGGAGAACAAATTCAAACACTTCTCCCCCCGATTATCACTGTTTCATAAACTGTTTATGGGCTGTGATCAGTGGTGATCCTTGGGATCACCGCTCTTCACTGCTTCATAAACGGACACCTGTATGTGATATCACTATAAGTGTTGTAAAAAACACACTGGTGTGTGAATATAAAAAATACAAGTATAACTCTGCTATACGAAAGCATGCAGTGATAACTGTTGAAAAATAAAGTGTTCAAGTGCTAATAATATAAAACAATGAAAAAACAACAAATTAAAGTCTGTTTCATTAAAATCCATTGCACGTCTCAGTTCATAAATTCACATAGATGATCATCTTCAAGAAAAGTGACTGGTGCTTGAATGAATGTTGTGGTATATAAATCAATAAAAACAGTGGCCCGGATTCACGTAGAGCGGCGTATATTTGTGCAGGCGTAGCGCATCTCATATGCGCTACGCCGACGTAACATTGAGAGGCAAGAACAGTATTCACAAAGCACTCGCTCCCAACGTTGCGCCAGCGTAACGTAAATTGTCCGGCGTAAGCCCGTCTAATTCAAAGTAGGAAGGAAGTGGGCGTGATCCATTTAAATGAAGCTTGACCCCATGCAAATGATGAGCCAAACGAGCGGCGCATGCGCGCGCATGCTCAGAATCACGCCAAATTTACTCCCTAAGATACGACGGCTCAATGCCTACGACGTGAACTTAACCTATGCCCAGCCCCATTCACGTACGACTTACGTAAACGACGTAAATTCCGACGGCTGTTCCGTCGTCCATACCTTTGCATGGCTTGTGCCTCCTATATGCTGGAATAACTTTGCGCCGGACGTACGCCTTACGTAAACGGCGTACATTACAGCGACGGGCGCAAGTACGTTCGTGAATCGGCCTATCTCAGTCATTTGCATATTCGACGCGTAAATCAATGGAAGCGCCCCTTGCGGCCAGCGTAAATATGCGCCCAGGCTCCGACGGCGTAGGAAACTTACGTTGGTCGGATGAAGCCACAATTCAGGCGTATCTAGCTTTAAGGATCAGGCGCATAGATACGACGGCGCATCTGTGCACTTACGCAGCGTATATAAAGATACGTTGGCCTAAGTGCTTTAAGAATCCGGGCCATTGACTCTTCACACGTGCTCCCCCCTCAGGTCCGCACTCACCAAATAGATGTACCCCTGCAGGGGTGAAAGGCCTCACAATGGAGTCAACTCTCCATTCTATGTTCCCTCCTCATCGTCCACAATCGTATTATGCAATCACATTTAAGTGGGTAAAGAAAGAGGAAATCCCTTTGTAAATCTGTATGGATAAGTTTATTGAATAAAAGTTCATAAAAAGCACTTTCAATAGTGCTGGGAAAAAAGTATATAGCTGTATGTAAGTTTGTCTGGGACACCTTGCGTTCCACAGACCAAAAACTCCAAACCGGAAGTGACTTAGTGAAGCTGTAAGCTCCGCCCTATGCGCTTCGTCATGCAGACGTCATGCAGTCTTTGTATGTGTTGACTGCATTAATTTCATGTCTTGCCACACAGAGTTAATCCAGCTCTGAGCAATCTTCTTTTATTGTTCAGTGAAATTAAACAGACTTTCAGAGAAAAACCTGTCCGTTCCGCCCCCCTTGCTGTGAGTGACAGGTTATTTACATATCTCATGCACTAGCCTGGATACAGGCATTATTTTTTAATTCCCACCCCCACTCCTTTTCTGAAGTCATGTGGTTACTTTTCTGGATTTTGACTGGATGTTAGTGATCATAGCAGAATGAGGGCGGGGAGTCTACTGACATCACGACTCCACCCACAGAGCTCCAGACAACAGACCCATCCACAGAATCTGCAGTTTTTCAGTTCTTATAACAGACAGAGGGGAGACATTTGACAGGTAAGGATACATGCAGGAGGCATGTATATCCTTATAGATCAGCACAATGGCAGTAGTTTAGAAAGGATGAGTGTGGCTTTACATCCACTTTAAATTGTATAGTACATCAGTACATAATGCCATAAATAAAAACTATGCTGCTGCATAAATTATACCTTAATATGCATAAAAATCTTATAATACCCTTCTTGTGATTAAGATGTATACACTGTAAACATCAAAGCCAACACATGCACGTGCACAATGACAATGAAAGTATTTTGTGCGCCTATAGACAAAAAGACACATGCTCCACTCAAAAGTGCCTCATTTGTTCCCATGTGGGATAAAATGACACTTGAGACACTTTTGAGTATATCATGTGTCCTTTTGTCTATAGGAGCACAAACACTCTCATTGGCAGCACCGTCCGCACATTGGGACTTTATTGGATTGACTCTGTTGGTGTGTGCAGCATGTGCATATGTTGACTTTGATGTTTATACATCTTCATCACAAGAATGGCATAATACAATCTTCGTGCAAATCAAGGTTTAATTTATTAAGGTGTCACTATTTATGCAGCAGCGTCGTTTTCATTTATGGTATTATGTACAGTTGTATGTGCTTATTTAGCACATTAGGTTAACTGCAGCAGATGGAACTCAAAATATTTATTTTATTTACTGCATTTTATAGTTTATTATTTGTAATTCAAATCGATCGCAATACACTATCATTTTTTCCACAGTGTGAAATAACACAGTGGGGGTTATTTACGAAAGGCAAATCCACTTTGCATTACAAGTACAAACTACAAGTGCAAAGTGCACTTAAAATTGCACTGAAAGTGAACTTGGAAGTGCAGTCGCTGTAAATCTGAGGGGAAGATCTGAAATGAGGGGAAGCTCTGCTGATTTTATCATCCAATCATGTGCAAGCTAAAATGCTGTTTTTTTATTTTCCTTGGATGTCCCCATCGGATCTACAGCGACTGCACTTTCAGTGCAATTTCAAGTGCACTTTAAAGTGCACTTGCAGTGCACTTGTAGTGCAAAGTGGATTTGCCTTTCGTAAAAAAAAAAAACCCCATTGTAATTTTTAGTACATCACCCTGCAGACAGGCAGGCAATACAAGGGAAGTCATTTCAGACCTAATTTGTCTAGTTACCAAATCATGAAAGACTAAGCTTGGGTAGGATAGCCTAATCAGTCCAAGAATGACTAGCTCCAACCTATATAATAAACCTTTGCTAATATACAGTAGATACAGTTTCAGAAAACTCAAGGAACATATGCCTTAGCTTGTAACAGTAGAGTTTGGGTCACAGCAGCTGAATGTTTAGGTATTTACCTTGCAATCCAAGCCATGATGTGTACTGCACAAGACCTATCACATTCTTATCGTTCCATTTCCAACAGATGTAATCTAAATAAATATGTAGAATTTAGCACATTAGACTTATATACGTATGTGTGCCTTTCACAGCTTCACCAAACATTCAGAGCAGGCTGCTTCTAATACTGGTTTCCTCCAGTCTTAAACTGTTGTTTTATATGTTAACCATGAATTTACATCACTGCAAGTTCCAGTACAAACACCATCAAGCTTGCAAAAGTATTGGCTTTTGAACTATTTTGTTACATTACAGCCTTTAGTTCTATTTTTTTTTAATCTGAATTACTGTATATGTGATGGATCAGAACACAATAGTCTAAGTTGGTGAAGTAAAATTAGACAAATATAATATATACATAAAACTATTTTTCAGAAATAAAAAAATTATAATTGGTATGTGCGTACAATGGGGATCGAAAGTTTGGGCACCCCAGGAAAAAATTGGTATTAATGTGCATAACAGAGCCAAGGAAAGATGGAAAAATCTCCAAAAGGCATCAAATTACAGATTAGACATTCTTATATGTCAAACAAAGTTAGATTTTATTTCCATCATTTACACTTTCAAAATTACAGAAAACAAAAAAATGGCGTCTGCAAAAGTTTGGGCACCCTGCAGAATTTATAGCATGCACTGCCCCCTTTGCAAAGCTGAGACCTGCCAGTGTCATGGATTGTTCTCAATCATGGTCTGGGAAGACCAGGTGATGTCAATCTCAAAGGTTTTAAATGCCCAGACTCATCTGACCTTGCCCCAACAATCAGCACCATGGGTTTTTCTAAGCAGTTGTCCAGAAAACTGAAACTGAAAATAGTTAACGCTCACAAAGCTGGAAAAGGCTATAAGAAGATAGCAAAGCGTTTTCAGATGTCAATATCCTCTGTTCGGAATGTAATTAAGAAATGGCAGTCATCAGGAACAGTGGAAGTTAAAGCAAGATCTGGAAGACCAAGAAAAATATCAGACAGAACAGCTCAGAGGATTGTGAGAAAAGCAATTCAAAACCCACGTTTGACTGCACGATCCCTCCAGAAAGATCTGGCAGACAATGGAGATGTGGTACACTATTCCACTATAAAGAGATACTTGTACAAATATGGTCTTCATGGAAGAGTCATCAGAAGAAAACCTCTTCTACATCCTCACCACAAAAATCAGCGTTTGAACTTTGCAAATGAACATATAGACAAGCCTGATGCATTTTGGAAACAAGTTCTGTGGACCGATGAGATTAAAATAGAACTTTTTGGCCGGGAATGAGCAAAGGTACGTTTGGAGAAGAAAGGGCACAGAATTTAATGAAAAGAAATTCTGTCCAACTGTTAAGCATGGGGTGGATCAATCATGCTTTGGGGTTGTATTGCAGCCAGTGGCACAGGGAACATTTCACGAGTAGAAGGAAAAATGGATTCAATAAAATTTCAGCAAATTTTGGATGGTAACTTGTTGCCATCTGTGAAAAAGCTGAAGTTAAAGAGAGGATGGCTTCTACAAATGGATAATGATCCTAAACACACCTCAAAATCCACAGGGGCTTACATCAAGAGGCGTAAACTGAAGGTTTTGCCATGGCCTTCACAATCTCCTGACCTCAACATAATTGAAAATCTATGGACAGCCCAGAAATCTCTTTTGTAAGGAAGAATGGACAAATATACCTCAAACAAGAATTGAAAGACTTTTGGCTGGCTACAAAAAGCGTTTACAAGCTGTGATACTTGCCAAAGGGGGCAGTACAAGATATTAACTCTGCAGGGTGCCTAAACTTTTGCAGACACCATTTTTTTGTTTTCTGTAATTTTGAAAGTGTAAATGATGGAAATAAAATCTAACTTTTTTTGACATATTATAAGAATGTCTAATCTGTAATTTGATGCCTTTGGAGATTTTTCCATCTTTCCTTGGCTTCGTTATGCACATTAATACAAATTTTTACCTGGGGTGCCCAAACTTTCGATCCCCACTGTATGTATTCACCCCCTTTGTTATGAAGCCCATAACAAGCTCTGGTGTAACCAATTACCTTTAGAAGTCACATAATTAGTGAAATGATGTCCACCTGTGTGCAATCTAAGTGTCACATGATCTGTCATTACATATACACACACATTTTTGAAAGGCCCCAGAGGCTGCAACACCTAAGCAAGAGGCACCACTAAACAAACACTGCCATGAAAACCAAGGAACTCTCCAAACAAGAAATGGGACAATGTTGTTGGGAAGTATAGGTCAGGGTAAGGTTATAAAAAATATCCAAATCTTTGATGATCCCTAGGAGCACCATCAAATCTATCATAACCAAATGGAAAGAACATGGCACAACAGTAAACCTGCCAAGAGATGGCTGCACACCAAAACTCAGACCCGGCAAGGAGAGCATTATTCTGAGAGGCAGCACAGAGACCTAAGGTAACCCTGGAGGATCTGCAGAATTCCACAGCAGAGACTGGAGTATCTGTACATAGGACGACAATGAGCCGTACGCTCCATAGAGTTGGGCTTTATGGTACAGTGGCCAGAAGAAAGCCATTACTTTCAGCAAAAAACAAAAAGACATGTGGGAGACTCCCAAAATGTATAGAGGAAGGTGCTCTGGTCTGATGAGACTACAATTTTTGGTCATCAAAAAAAAAAACGCTTTGTCTGGCGCAAACCCAATACATCACATCACCCAAAGAACATCATTTTTCAGCAGTCGGGACAGGAAAACTGGTCAGAGTTGAGGGAAAGATGGCTGGTGCTAAATGCAGGGATTTTCTTGAGCAAAACCTTCCAGCAGGACAATGACCCCAAACACACTGCTAAAGCAAAACTTGAGTGGTTTAAGGGGAAACATGTAAATGTGTTGGAATGGCCTAGTCAAAACCCAGTCCTCCATCCAATAGAACATATGTGGCCAGATTTAAAGATTGCTGTTCACAAGAGTAAACCATCCAACTTGAAGGAGCTGGAGCAGTTTTGCAAAGAGGTATGGGCAAAAATCCCAGTGGTAAGATGTGGCAAGCTCATACAGACTTATTCAAAGTGACTTGGAGCTGTGATAGCCGCAAAAGGTGGCTCTACAAAGTATTGACTTTAGGGGGCTGAATAGTTATGCACATTGACTTTTTTTGTTATTCTTATTTGTTGTTTGCTTCACAAGAATTAAAAAAATCCTCAAAGATGTGGGCATGTTCTGTAAATTAAATTATGCAAATCCTCAAAAATCCATGTTACAGGTTGTGAGGCAACAAAACACGAAATATGCCAGGGGGGAGGGGGGGATGAATACTTTTGCAGGGCACTGTGAATCCTGTATTAAAATAATAATCTATGTAAATTACACATAAAATAATATAATGTTTTATTAGATTACTTTTAGAGTCCATTTGATCAAACCCAACTAAAGACAGAAATTATTCATTTGGGACTCCAGGGCGATATACTCTCTTCATGCAGTTATAACAATCACATGGTAAACAGTATTTGTTTTCTGTGCAGCCAGTCCTTGGTCTAGTTTCCAGCAGTGTCCTCCATCAAATGTGACTTCTAGTACTTCAGCTACTTACCCTAAAAGAGAATGGGACCAGTTGTGGGGCATAGAATCTTTTCTCTATGAGGTCACAATTGCCAGGCTCAGAGCTTTAGTCTCTGAAACCGGCTGAATGAAGTTATATCTACCAGAGAGGGCACAATCCAGCCCATCTTGAAAAAACCTAACCTGGATCCCAAGGACCCAACTCACCGCCGCCCCATAACAGGCCTAAATGTTCTCTCCAAGATAATGGAGAAAGTAGTGGTACAACAGCTGCAACAGCATCTAGATACCCACAATCTACTGGATCCATTACAATCAGGCTTCCGTCCCGGACACGGGACAGAAACGGCCTTACTCAAAATATGGGACGATGCCCTCGAGGCCGCAGACGAAGGAGAATCTTGTCTCCTGGTTCTGCTGGACCTAAGCGCAGCCTTTGACACAGTAGACCACAAACTGTTACTGATGCGACTAGCCAAGGTAGCAGAAGTCGCAGAAGGTGATTTACCATGGTTTTCTTCCTTTCTTGAAAACCGTTCACAAACAGTTAAATTGGGTTGTTTCACGTCGGAAAAGCGCACAGTGTCATGTGGAGTCCCCCAAGGATCCCCCCTGTCACCGGTGCTTTTCAACATCTATCTTCGCCCTCTCTTTGATATTATCAGTAGCCAAGAACTACTCTATCACTCTTATGCAGACGATACGCAACTGTATTTTCGCATCTGCAACAAAAAGGATCATCATCTCAGTTTAGAGAAATGTCTCTCTTTGATAGAAAACTGGATGACTAAGAGTTATCTTAAACTCAACAGTTCAAAAACAGAACTCCTTATGTTTCACGCCAGCCGAAAGAGTCAACTGGCAACAACCTGGACACCCCCGCCCATTCTGGGCCAAATCATCACCCCTAGCTCCAAAGTCAAAAGTCTCGGGGTCATCTTCGACACCTTCATGACAATGGACGCACAAATAGGGTCAGTAGTCAGCGGAGCGCACCATCTGTTGCGCCTACTACGCAGACTTATTCCATTTATCCCCAAAGAAGACGTAGCAGTCGTGGTGGGAACAATCGTGAATTCCAGACTGGACTATGCTAACGCCCTGTACCTCGGACTCCCAAAGTACCAAATCTCCCGTCTGCAAGTCGTTCAGAATACGGCCGCCAGACTGGTGACTGGGAAAAAAAATGGGAATCAATCTCACCTTCGTTGAGAACCCTTCACTGGCTGCCAGTAAAAGACAGAATTGCATTTAAAGCACTCTGCCTGACACATAAGTGCATCCATGGGAAGGCTCCGCAATATCTTTGCGACAAGATAGAACCTCACAATTCGAATCGCGTTCTGCGATCCACCGACCAAAATCTGGTCAGGGTACCAAAAACCAAATACAAGTCCAAAGGAGAAAGAAGGTTTGCTTTTCAGGGTCCTAGACTATGGAACGCTTTACCAACCAGCATTCGGTTGGAGGAAAACCACCTGACTTTCAGAAGACGGATCAAAACTCTGCTCTTTTGATGTCATGAGACACGAACAACTAGCGCCCAGAAGCGATTCAGTTCGCATGCGCCGCGCTTTATAAGTTTTTCATTCATTCATTCATTCAGTATTAACAACCGACCAGCTTCAAATTTACTGACACGATACCCAAGATTTACTGACACACCCACATTTTTACTGTCATTTCCAAAAGTTACAAAATAACAGTTTTAAGTGCAAATTTCAGTGTTTAGGCTACAAACAAGTACAATATGTAATTGATATAATGGAGAATACTGTGCTAATTATCAACAAACCAAGGTATAGCTGCCAACACTACAAAGCATGTAAACTCCAAGTAATGGGTATAAACGCAGCTGAGAAGATGCCACATCATCACTTTATGATGGTATAGAATTGCCTTTAATGGAATGCTATAACAACAAAGCATGTACACTTCAAGCAATACATATAGAAGCAGTTGAAAGTATCCCGCATCACTGCCTCATGATGGTACCAGATTGCCACTCATTCGGATGTACAGTACTGAAGTTCTTTGTCTCCCTTTTAACGGGGCGCTGTGCCACTTCCATGTGCCGTCACCGCCACCAGGACAGAAAGCCAGGTAATCCAAAGGCAATCCAGCCATTGGCTGATGGACGGGGCAGCTGTTTCCTGATGTTTTCTGGGGGAAATTGTTTGAGATTTGGGTGCAGAAACCTGGAAAGGCGCCAGCACCTTTATCATTGCTTTCTGCTAGTTATCTACCAGTGACTTCCACTGAGGTCTGATACTGATATTGATACTTACAAATGAGGGTGGTTGTTGACTGTCGCTAATGCCATCTCTAATCATCCTTTCTGCACTGGAATGTGTCCCTTTGGACTTTATTTACATATTTATGCTTTGATTATCACATGTTACTATGTTGCACTGTATGGATTCTACTTGTTTTATTTTATTTATTAAAACTAGGGCTGTTACTGATTACAATTTTCGTGTTCGATTAATCGATTTTTTTTTCCGATTAATTATAACGCACATTTTTGGATCACCACCATATATACTCCCCACTATAATATCCACAGACATCTCCCCCACTGTAATATCCACAATCACCCCCACTGTAATATCCACAGACATCTCCCCCACTGTAATATCCACAGACCTCTCCCCCACTGGAATATCCACAGCCATCTCCCCCACTGTAATATCCACAGACATCTCCCCCACTGTAATATCCACAGACATCTCCCCCACTGTAATATCCACAGACATCTCCCCCAGTGTAATATCCACAGACATCTCCCCCACTGTAATATACACAGACATCTCCCCCACTGTAATATTCACAGACATCTCCCCCACTGTAATATCCACAGACATCTCCCCCACTGTAATATCCACAGACATCTCCCCCACTGTAATATTCACAGACATCTCCCCCACTGTAATATCCACAGACATCTCCCCACTGTAATATCCACAATCACCCCCACTGTAGTATCCACAATCACCCCCACTGTGATATCCATTGGAATTATTTTATTATAGATTAAGACTGGGTTCACACTGTCTTCACATGTGGCTCACAGCAGGGGTCTGGTGCATCCCCGTTCACCATTTCAAGTCCGATTTCACCCCAAATTTTTGGCTGACCTGAAACGGACCAAGAGACGCACAGGGCTCCTGTGCAAATTTGCACTGGAGCCGCAGCAGAGATATGTGAACTGGCTCCATAGAGAGCTGGTCAAAATCTCCTGCTATTGTGAATTGGATGCGAGGGACCCACATTCAATTCGCAATAGTGTGAACCTAGCCTTAAAAATGCAACAAGTAGAGAAAAAAACGGTTGGTCCTGCCAGAAATCTAGTAAGCTAATATTTTTTTGTTCACTTGCCTCTGCTGACTGTTATACCTTAGCATTGTGCTATCTCTGTGGAATACAAAATACCACCCACCATGTTATGTAAAGAGGAGAGTGGAAGGTGTCCCGTTGTCCTAACCTTTCTGCCCTAAGGTGCAATGTTGTTCTGTGATAGATACCGCGACGGAACATTTCTACATTTTCACCCGTAGACCAGGAAGTGTGTTACTAGCAGAATCATAAGGTCAATAAAGCCTTAAAAATAACACTAATGCAGCCACCATAACTAAGGACTGATAAAGCTGCAATCAATTATATATCTGTTTTTTGAATTTAGATATGCTTGAATTATATTTTTATTGTTTATAAAAAATATATATATATTTATTTAATATCTGTCCAAATTTCACTTTTAATAACCATCATAAAATGTTGTTATGTTTTACCTACAATAAAATTTTGTAAGGCAACATATTCAAAATAACAAGGCTGGAAAGTTTATGACCAGTTAAATTATTTTATATACAATGTGTTGAAGACATGTAAAGCAGGAAAATATATTGCTATTTCAATGACTGATGTCTGATGACAGCTGCTACCACTCTACAATTGTTTCACCAACTACCAATAATGTTAGACCACATTTATATATAAAGAACGTGTTTTTGTTTGTCACAGTAATTTTGTTTATGGTGCCCATCATACCATTGTATTTAGATCTGGGGCTGTTAGCTGCAGAATTGCAACAAAATACATCATTGTAAGGGTGATGTAAAAGATGTAGGAATTATTTACTACAGGTTTTATACTAGACTAGATGTTGTTGTTGCTGATAATAGTTATTCAAGTTAAATGGAAATATATATATTTTTTTATGTCAAAGCTGTCCTCACAAAAAAAAACATGAAAAACGATGTACCACATTACCCACTGCTACTACTGTGAAGTATGACCTTCTATATTAGCCTTCGAGGGGGGGGGTTGTAATTATTAAAGTGGAGTTCCACTGACATGTTATATATTTTTTTTTTTTAAACATTTGATAAGTTCAAAACATTAACATATAACACTCACGTCTTTTTTAAATTTCGTTCCTCGGTGACTGGTTTAATAATAAAAAATAACTTATATCCTTGCTTCCTGGCCATTCCCATATTGCTTGTGGGCATGTGAAGCCCACAAGCATAATGTTCCGGGATACAGTGCAGCTGAGTGACCAGCATGCACCGCCCTTTCTCGCGCATGCACGGTATGACCGTATCGAATCGCTTTAAACTTCTCATGTTGCCATCACAATGGGCGGCAGCGTCAGAAGTGCCCGCCCCACTGTGATGGCAACGAAGCCCTCGGCGCTGCCCACTGACTCCTGGGAAATGATAACATACATCTCCCAGGAGCACTAGCGAGCACGGGCGCCGAGGGAAATTACGTTAGGTGCCAGGGAGAGGAAGAGGCAGATTACAAGGCACCCCTTAGCAACAGCCTGGAAAGAGTAATGTTTTTGTTTATGTTTATTGCTGATGAATACTGCAAAGTAAATTTTATGGGTGGAACTCCGCTTTAAACTTTGCAAAATCCCTGACTAATTGGCATCTACAGACTACCAATGGGGCAATGCTAAATAAGTATGAAACAATCAATATCCAGTAAGAGACTAGAGTATGTATTTGTTCATTAATGGGAAAGATTCACTTGTAGGATCCATGTGGAGGAGCACCTTCCACAAGGGAATTCTTGGAATACTTAATGGCTAATAGTCCTTAGCATGTCTATAGGTCTTTCTTTAGATGCATCTGACCTCTCTATTCCATTGTAGGTTGCAAAGGCAGGGGTTACTCCTCCGAAGATGGAAAATTTTGTATAATTGTCCCCTTTTAGATTTTCTCGTTTGAATTTTTTTAGCATTTTTGTTTTTGAACATACATGGCGAACCTTCTATTATTTTCAGAGATTGAGATATATGTACTGTATAATGATGTGATGTGAAAAGTTTTGAGAGTTATGTAGGTATTTTCTACAGTATATGACATAAATAATACATTGTAGGAAGTAAGGCACCTATCATTTTGGGGCCGTTTTCATCTACCATGGTATATATGTTTTCATTAAAGTCTAGTAAAAATAAAACAGTTTGTTACACTCCAGTATTTTATTGAATATTGATTTTTAGACATATATTTATCATTTGTTTGATTTAGAGTTGTTTTATTGATTTTTTTTTTATTTTAGACTTTTAGAATTGTTGTTTAAAATTCCATATACACAATATTTATGTAGTATGGGTTAACTGAAGAGATATCACTGCAAATGCCTGCTTTGGAACTCCATTTGTCTGATTGAAACATCAGACTAAGTTGCTTGATATGAAGTCACTGTAATTCATTTGCCTTCGTACATTTCAACTTACCCCACACGGTCCAGGTGGTGGACAGAACTAAGCCACAGCAAATCAACCAGTAAAAGCTGCTCCAGTCTGATTTCATAATTGACTTATACCAGAGAAGAGCCAAGAGGTTGAAATGTTTTTGGGCAACAGGAGTAATATGGGGAAACCAATGGGAATGCAGTGTACTTCTGTTTAGAGCACCAAAGCACACAAAACAGTTGAATGGAGCTACATAGTCTTAAATGTATTGAAGGAAACAATTGAGTACTGTCCAAGATATTTTTTTTATTTGCACTAACATAGGCCTCGTACACACGACCAAGGAACTCGTCGTAAATAAAACATTGTTTTCCTTGACGAGTTCCTTGTCAGGCTTGTGGAGAAACTTGACAAGCTTTCTTTGCTTACACACTGTCAAGACCAAATCTCCTCGTTCTCAAACGCGGTGACGTATAACATATACAGCGGCAGGGAAAGTTCGATTCCACTGGCACAACCCTTGGGGCTGCTTTTGCTAATCTCATGTTACTGCGTGTTAAGTAAAAGTTTGGTAAGAGACAATTTGCACTTTTCAGACTGTTACAGCGTGACAAATGTGCTATGTCCATTACAAACGATACTTTTACCGAAGGTGTGCTCCCATCTTATACTTTATTCTGAGCATGCGCGGGTTTCTTAGCATACACACGCTCGAGTTTCTCGTCGAAAACCAGCCCGACGAGGAACACGAAGAGGAAATTGAGACTCCCGTCGAGGAAATAGAGAACTTGTTCTCTTTTTTTGCTCGTCGAGTTCCTTGACAGTTTCCTTGATGAAAAACATACACACGACCGGTTTCCTCAGCAAAAAAGCTCTCCCACCAAGTTTCTTGATGGATTCTGTCGAGTTACTCGGTCGTGTGTACGAGGCCTACAATTTTTCAGGACAAGCCTTTGGGGTATGTCCCCTTCTCCAAAGTCCTAGCAGTACTGACCTTGAAGAAGGGGACATACCCGAAAGCTTGTCCTGAAAAATTGTATGTTAGTGCAAAAAGTATCACGGACAGTACTCTATGGTTTCTGTTGTAAGTGCACTAATACGGCTACAATCACCTCAAGAAAGTATTGAATGGAAAGAATACAGAGAGGTGTAAACAAGCCCTTAGGAAATCACTCCCTTTATGTTACACTATGTTCAACCAGCCAAAAGGTAGAAATGTGAGCATAGACATAAACATCCAAACCTTCTTTAATGTAGTCTGTCTACAAATCCACCTAATGGAAAGAAGAGGCTGAATTTAACCAGCAAGTCCTTGGATAGCTTTTTGCAATCACTTTGCTTAATTTGCTCAGTCCAAAAAAATACTATTAGATAGTAGTGGAGACTTTTCCTTAGAAAAAAAAAAAAAGATGGCCACCTTTACTAGTAGGGTAGTAGCCTAACCTGTTTGAAAGCACTGGAAACAATGTGAACTAACTATTTCATGTCTAAATTTAAAAGCTGCTAATTTTGGAGCATAGTAGTTTTTAATCAAATAAGATTCCCAGGTAAGTCTGTTGAAATTGCACAACTGCATAGAGGATTCACATTCTTCTTATTGCTGCAAATAGCTGTTCCTTCTCGCATTCATCTACAAATCAGATTATGGAACGCTGTAGTTTTTGTAGGCACAGTCATTTTCATGTTAGTTTACACACTCTTGAAGCTCTGCTTTATTCTTCACAGACCAATTACTTTTTCATTTTTCGATTTCACAGTCTTGCTGGCCACTGACAAAAGAAGGAATGCAGAAAAATCAACAGCAAGTACAAGAGATTTTAATAAAACTTCATTTACTTAGGAACCCAGTCCAGCTGTTGTTTACATTACACTAGTAGAGTAATATCATACCTTACCAAACAAGCTGCAGTACCAAATTTCACCAGCATGCGTACACGCAGAAAAAAGCTGGGGATGCAATTTCTAGATTGCCAATAAAACCAGGGTGTAACTCGCTGGTGGGTATTGTAAAAAGCCTCCCCTAAATTTGCAAAGAATGTCCAATAATACACATATGCATGCTCATATATATTTAAAGACAGATGTATATAATATATAGAGCATGTTCTTGTCAGAAAATGATGTGCTGTAATGCTACCTTGAAGAAAATCTTTCAGTTGACACCCAATATACTGGCATAGCTTTAAAAGCAATAAGAAACCTGACCTGTGGTACAAAGAGACATTTCAGCACTACATCTCCCTAAATGTCACTTGTGAGACATAGGCTTTTCCTGCGCAATGTTTATTAATGGTAAGAAAACATCCACCTGACAATAAATCCTATGTAGGAAAATACAAATTAAGCAAGGCTTGGTAAATAAAATGAATATGAGCCTGTCTCCTGTAACAGACACAAGTGGTCTGCCTCTGTTGTAAATACAGTTGGTCATTTTTATACTACATCTAGTTGACATTTACATTTCTGCCTGTGGGTATTGTATACAAAGAAATGATGAAGAGATGTATGTATCTTCTAAATGCAATTCATATGAAATCATATTATTAACATATACATTATATTCAGTATATGAATTCAGAAAAATAAATTCTACCATCTCCACCACAATGCATTATACATTCTTATGAGCCATGTGTCTGTGAGAATTCTAAGTCATCGGGGATCATATGGAATTGCAAGTAGAAGTCAATAAAGCTGAGGTCTGAGATTCGTCAAAGGGGTTTCCAGTTTATATTAAACCCTTCCAGTCTGCCATCCATTGTTCTTATTCTAATAAAAGTGGGCATTCTAGGAGGAAAAAGCTGGTATCTAGCACATCTCTTGTTAGTGCAGTAAGATACCTTTAATGGGACTAGAGATGGGAAGGCAAGTAAAAAAACTGAAAAATTGGGAAAAAAATTGTACTTTTATTTTCTCGTTTTTTTCAAAGCGTTTTTTGTTTTTTTTCTGGAAAAGATAAAACAAAAGTGTGGAATATGTTTTTTTTACCATGATAAATAATATATCTATTACATGGTATTTAAATTATATAACATGAAGACCTTAATGAAAGATTTCTGAGATTTTATGTAAAGTCTTAAATTATTGCACTTTTTCTCAGCCGAATACAAGCAAATCCTGCAATACAGTTCTAATAAGACTGTACTTATCAATGCAGTGCAATGCAAAATATGCATTTCTGCAACTAGGGTGGCTCCAGTTTAGTTTGCTTGTGGGTTCCATCTTGTACTTCCTACAGTTGGGTGATTGTTGGGATACAGTAGATGATAGTTTCTGTCCTCTCAGGCTCCCGGGATGAACATTTTAGGCAGCCACCAGTTTTCATATTTACATGTGTAGCACTACCCCCGAAGGAGCTGCTGGTATGTTTTGGGTGGCACGTTACCTCGTGGCTCCTCCGCCGTCCTAGGGGTGTATAGTGAATATAGCAGTAACGCAATGTCCACGACAGGTGTCTTTTTCTGTGCTCTTTATTACCCAGCTGGGTAAAACCATTAAAACTTGTGATTAAGAGTAGAGGTGAAGTAGAAGTAGAAATAGCAGACTCAGGTGTAACCACAGGGAAACAGTCCTGCTCCCAACAACACTTTGTATTCTGCGCCACTTTAGCCAGAGTGGGCATAGCGTACCCAGACAGGTCCCTCTCACTGACCTGGCTGCCAGAGTATCGCTCGAACTTGAAGGTAAAGTCTCTGCCACAGACCCTCCTGAAATGGACTCAGGGAAAAGCCTCTGCCGCAAGCCCTCCCTGTGATTATAATTACGGAAATTATCCTCCTTGATAAAATTGCGCCTGGATCTCCTTCAGATAGTTTCAGGTACCGACTGACAGGTGACCAGCCTCTCAGTGTCCGGCTACCTTGATCCCCGGTGGTTTGTCGAGACCCTATTGGATCGCCAGCCTCTCATTGGCTCTCCTCAGATGGACTCCCCACCGAACAGCTATCTCGCTTGGGATCTTCAGGATTGGGAACCCAGTCGACCACTGGGCTCCCAGCCACAGCTCAGTTGTCCCGGACCAACATGTTCTCGGAACCAGGAACACTGTGTGGCACGCGCACCCCGGCCTGGTTGGCCATACCGCCGGGGTGCCATGATGCAGTCACCCTGAAGGTGGGTGCCGCACTCCGAAGAAGAACCCAGACTAATGGCGTCTGTCCCATAAATACCCTCCCCCAGCTTGCACAGCAAGGCTAAAGCCTCCTGATAGGCTGCTGGGGAAGAGCATCCAAACCTCCACTGCTGCCACCCATCGCCCTGGGGTAGGAACTACACCCCAGCAACAAAAGACAGCCCATAGCACAGTCAAGATGAGACAGAGACCCAATTTTGAACATAATAATTGGATCAGAGTCAGTTAACACTCTAAACCCTCTCTAAATTTAACTAGTTACTTTTTAAGTAACCAGGCGCTACACATGGATCTAGACTTAATTGACATGTAAGTACTTAGTGGGATGAATTAATTTCTCCCCTCCTTTACATTCATAGTCTCCGTTGTGTTTGGGTATAACATTGGACCATGTCGTTTAATGTATGCTTTTTTATAGACATTGGTGCACTCGTTACTGATGATGTGGTAGGAAACCATAAAAAAGAGTGGCGGGCCAATATTGATGCATCATTTTCTTTTTAAATGGTTTTATTTCATCCACTCCCAAGCTACCCCACCATGTTGCGATTCTTTATGATGGACAACTGTCCTATACCTCAATATGTCATCTCCAAGTTGCTATGATTGTTTTTATTAATATCTGGTTAATAATAATTATTGTAATTGTTATGCTTATTTACCATGCATGTACTCATTTCGCTATGTCATGTTTTTTAATGTATTGAATAAAACATGTCTTCTTACATTGACTCACCTTTAGCCATACTAGACCTACCTCATTTAAAGTCCCAAACCCTCTTTTTTTTTTTTTGGATCACCGGCAAAAACTGAGATTGAGCTATGTATCCCATCCTCTATATCTTTATGAATAAATTAAACAGAGTTGGTCTCAAGACAGAACCTTGTGGTACTCCACTTACCACTCTAGACCAGAGCACACGTTAATTATCACTACCCTTTGGACGCGCCCCAGTAACCAGTTTTCTATCCAAGAACAAAGCTTATGGTCCATGGCTGCAGACCTCAGCTTGTAGATTAAACGTTTATGGGGAACTATATTGAATGCTTTTGCAAAATCCACATATACCACATCCACAGTTAACAGATTGGTATGGCAAGAACAACCCCTCGTAAACACATGCTGATTACTACTAATAATACTGTTTTCATCAGATATAGTCCCTTATCATTCCTTATCATCCCCTCTAATAATTTATCTACTATTGATGTTAGCAAAAAGGGGGAGTATAGCCTCTGATATTGAACGTAATATAAGATAAAAATGTACCATCATCCAAATTAATACAGAAAGAGGGGAAAGGGTAAGGGCAAAAAGAGTAGTTGCTGAGGCTAGACTTTGGGGCATGCCCACCCTAGGATTTTGTGGACTATCTCGGTACATGTAAAAAACAATAGAAGTTGTTGAATAAAAAAGATTTATTACAAAATAAGACATATACAGACAATCATACAAATCAAAAATTGGCGGAGTCTCTACTAGTTTCGCGGGCTTGCCGCTTCCTCAGGAGAGCCAATCCAATGGGTAATAAAAGCACATGTGGATGCAGGCCGCCCACTAATTCCCCCCGTGGCGGACAAGGGGGATGATGTGTGGTGCTCTCCACAGTGAAGACTGTGGATAGTGGTAGCTGAATCATGATGTTAAATTTAGATTGCTGGTGTGGGGCAGGCAGGTGACCAAGATGGAATGATCGACGCTGATTGATGCAAGGGCCTGGGGGGTGTGCAGGGAAGGGGTATCCACTATTGCTGGTAATGACCAGTGTGATGTCAGCCATAGGAGTGTCCATATGGTGACAGTGAATGCGGGGTAATGCAATCACCTTGGGCAATCCACCGCAAGTGTCCCCAAGGTCTTGGATTGCATATCAGCGTAGTAGCCGCCTCTCTCAGCACCACCCTTACCCTTTCCCCTCTTTCACTATTGATGTTAGGCTGACAGGCCTGTAGTTCCCCTGAATATGACTATGCCCTTTTTTTCTCCAATCAGCTGGTACAATCTCTGTCAGTATGCTGTCAGTAAAGATTAGGAACAATGGTCTAGCTAAAACCCGACTGAGTTTTTTGAGGACTCTCTGGTGTAAGCCATCCGGTCCTGGTTACTTATTTGTGTTAAGCTTATCTAGTCTTTCTTTGACTCGGGTCTTTGTTAGCCATGAGGGTATATCATGTGATGTGTTACTAACAATACTGTCGTGGTCAATACACTCCTCCTTTTCCTGTGTAAAACCTGAGGAGAAGAAAGCATTTAGTACAGTTGCCTTCTCTGTGTCATCTGTAACTATCCTCCCATCATTTTCTTTTATGTGGGCAATGTGCTCAGATTTCACATTTTTTTTACTGTTAAAATATCTAAAGAATTCCTTGGGATTTTTTTTACTCTCCTCTGCTATGTGTCTCTCGTATTCTTTTTTAGCCACCCTAATTTTGTTCTTACACTTCTTATTGCATTCCTTGTAGTGTTGGAATGCTGATAATGCTCCCTCCGCTTTATATTTTCTAAAGGCCATTTTTTTTCTCTCTGATAAGAATTTTTACATTACGGTTTAGCTACCCAGTTTTAACTTCTATATTTATTTCCCATTGGAATGCACTGTGTGATACCTTTGTTTAATATGTTCCTAAAACATTCCCATTTTTCCTCAATGTTCAATGTTTCTAGGATTTGGTCTCAGTTGATGTCTTGTAGTATTGAGCACAGTTCAGAAAAGTTGGCTCTTTTGAAATGTAAAGTTCTTGTGCTAGCCTCATGCCTCTTTTTCCTATGATTTACGCTAAATATGATCATCCTGTGATCGCTAGGTCCCAAGTTGTCCTGTACTGCCACATCTGAGATCAGACTTGGATTGTTCATAATTAATAAGTCTAGCAATGCATTCTTTCTAGTTGGAGAATCCACCAATTGAGACATGAAGTTGTCCTGCAAGACATTCATGCAATGACGGGCCTTTAATGAAGGAGCTGTCCCCTCTGCCCAGTCAATATTGGGATAATTAAAGTCCCCCATGCATTATGATGACATTTCCCTGCCTCGCTGCCCTTTCTTACTGTGATAGGAGGTCCACCTCCTCTTTCTCCTTTGGGTAGAGGGGCCTGTAACATACCCCCACTATCAATTTCCCTCCTACTTCTTCTATTTGGAGTTCTACCCACACAGTTGGTTCCCTCCCTTACATTGTTTTTGATACATAGGCACACCCCTCCTCCTCTTCTACCTTCCCTGTCCTTCCAATACAAGGAATACCCCCTGAATATTTGCCAGCCAGTTATATGAGATGTCAAACCAATTTCCTGTTATTCCCACAAAGTTTAAGTCCTCCTCATGTAATAGCAGCTTCAGTTCCTCCATTTTGTTAGCTAGGCCCCTGGCATTTGTGTATACTCCTCTCAGTGTTGTATGGGTGCACATTAAATTCCCCTTAAGTTTTCTCATGCTTTGTTTTTGATTTGACCACTTATTCACTCCTGGATTAGATGTTCCCATTGTTGTGGGGGGTCTATTGTTGCTGGGGAAGGCTGTTGTTTCTGGTGGGGGGGGGGGTCTATTGTTGCTGGAGGATCTTATATTGCTAGAGGGTCAATTCTTGCTGGTAGGCATCTACTGTTGAGGGAGGGTGTATTGTTGCTGGCTGCTTGAGGGTATATTGATGCTGGCTGTTAGAAAATCTACTGTATTGTTGCTAGCAGAGATCTCTTGTTGTTGGGAGGTATTTTGTTCCAGGGGTTCTATTGTTGCTGGGGGGATCTATTGTTGCTAGGAGGATCTATTATTGCTGGGGCATATTTTGTATCTGGAGAGGATCTATTGTATTGTTTTTCTTGTTATCATTAAAAAAGCCCATAAAAATTACATAGCACTACAAAATTATACTTGGTTCTGTATTCTCTGAAAGGGGCAATACTGAGAGGTGGGTAAGGAGTGGAACCAAGGGACAGTGCTCAGAAGTGGGTAGGGGGCAGAGACAAGTAGGCAGAGACTCAGAAGGGAGGAGTACCTGCACCTATTCTTTGAGAAAAAAAGCCCTGACTTCTGTTTTCCTGAAGATTGACAATGAGGGTATGAAGACTCTCCACTTTTTAAATAGACATTAATGTTAATTTGGAGAAGACCAATATGTGTGTTAAGTAAAATATTCATCTGATAGTGGGAAAGTCCATCATCTAAGGCTAACTTTTGCCCAACATTCATTAAAGCCTTTGATATACCGGTATAAGTTTGTAGAACAAATGGTTGCTTAACATGTTCCTGACACCCATCGACTGTTCCTGATACATAATGTATAACTAAAGGGTTCTGAGCCAAAATGCAGAAGGTAAAGTTAATTGATTTATTAGATATTATCACTTTGTAAGCTTTGGGGTTGCATTCACTAATATTGCCTTTGTGGATCCATAGAAAGAGCATTCCTGAATGAGATTAACAATTTCACTTAATCTGGGTGTGTTTTTTCATCCAGCACCTGTATATACGTAGTCTAAATACTGCCAGGACTCAAGCAGGATGTAAGGGATACATGAGGTTAATCCTGCAATGTGTCTCCCTGTTCACAAACACTGTAATAGAAGCGTTGGCCCTTAATCATTATAATTTTGCATATATAAGAGGTAGTGATAAATATTTTCAATGTGTTTTTACAAAAACTGTTTGTGAAAATATGCGGGTTTACGCTAATTTGATAGGGTCTCACATCAATACACCATGTCATCGCTTTGCCATTTCCTTAATTTAGACTCGGCTCTCCAACTGTTGTGTGCTGGGGCTAACAATAACACTGGCTCATAACTGCAGAACATCCAAGCAGCTGTGAACTTAGAGGGATAACAATGAAGTAAGATGACCTGGAGTTCAGGGCAAAGTACTCAATGACTCTGGCAGCTACTTAATGTATAGAAGATGTGAATTATTTCATGGATAATCTCAAGTGGATCCCCACTGCCCTTTCATCCTCTGCTGCGACATATTAATAATAAAGAATTACTGTACCTCAGGCTGGCTTCTGCACATTGCTAATATGGCTCGATGTGGCGCCCGCCAGTGCTTCTGCTTTGTACGAGCTGATGCCTTACAGTGAAAACACAAATAGAAGAATGCAGTAAGTCAGACTGACCTAGGTAGCGTTTAAAGAATGTTGTGTGAATAATGATGTAGCACAGGTGTTATGCATCTTTATAGCCGATCAGGTCCCTGTATTGGTCATCTACATAATTGTGTTGTCATCAAAATCATTTCGGGAATAGATAAGGTGAAAATCTCTTTGTTATCTCATGGACACCAGCAGATACCAAGGGACTAATTGGATAGGCTATAAAACCTTGCACAATTTTGATGCTTTTCATCAAGATACAAGCTAGAAATGTCTGATTGTGCTCTTCCTCTCTATTCTATTTATCTAAACATGCATGTTTGGGACATCCAGTTGTACATACACCAATCAGCCATACCATTATGTCCACTGACAGGTTAAGTGAATAACACTAATTATCTTGTTACAATGGCATCGGAAAGTTGGTGTGATATATTAGGCCTGGTCTGATTAATCATGTTATCTCTTACATCATGCGGATGGCTGGGTGCATGTGTGTAACATGTTTGGGGAAGATATGGCACAAGGATGCATTATGGGAAGCAGGCACGCCAGCATGCTTTGGGCAATGTCCTACAGGGAAACTTGTGGTGGTGACACATACCACCCACCTAAATACTGTTGGTGACCAAGTACACCCAGCCATGGAAAATATATTCCCTGATGGCAGTGGCCTCTTTCAGCAAGTTTGAGAATGGTTTGAGGAACACAACAACGAGTTGTCTGGATACCCACTGAACCAATGAACAGGGGCGATTTAAAGGAAGGGAAGTGCTCAGATTGCACAAGTACTCCAAATTTGCCGTCACTGTCTGAAGCTTTCATTAGGAAAAAGGTTATGGATATTGACTGATCAAATTTGTCAAGCCCCCCCCTTTTTAAGATAACAGGCTTAACTGTAGGCAGTTTTTCCTCCCTCTTATTTTTGGCACAGACATCTCCCATCTCTTGGAAGGATTTGGGGATTATATAGAACCGTAATCATTATTAAAGGTGGTATTGTATTAAAAGGTCCTACAGAAGCTCCAGAAGAAGCCACGTTTGTGGTGAAACATGCAGAGGCAACCATTCTTTTGTATTATGACCACATGGCTGTTCTTGCCCGATTATTTTAAGTAATTTTATATTATCTATGTAATAAATACGTTTTTCGGTAATTTCATGTTGATCAATTTTTCTGCACCTTAAAACTCCATTCTTTTGCTCTTTGGGTATTTCTTGTTATACATATAAAGCAGGTGGTGCGTTTATTAATATCGTCAAGTTTCAATACTACTATATTGTTTGGCATTCAAGATACTTCTCAAGCTTTATCCCACTGGCCTGTTCGGTCCCTGGCTTGACACACAAGGCTGCTCTGCAAGCGTCACCTCCACTCGCTGGGTCCCTGGCTTGATACCCTCTGAAGTTTCCAGATTCTTCACCGTCCCCAGTTTGTGAGAATACTGCTCACTGTGGTGCCTGGTAATAAGTGGATGGTCCCTTAGCGGAGACAGCTTCCCCTCTACCTCCAACCACGACAGGCTCTCCGACCGGCAGAACCGGCACTTCTGGTTGGACTGCAAGCAGCATTCCAACCCTGCACTGCCCTCTTGCTTCTGAATAGGCCCTCAGAGGGCCTAGCAGCCAGATGTGCCTGGGATAGGCCCAAACTCCAGCCTAGAAGCCCAGGCAATACAACACACGTCCACCCAGACAGTCGTCCAGGTGGCACAGAACAGTGATCACCTGACTCCACCCAAATATATAGGTTCTCCCAGCAGGCCAAGGGATTCAAGAAAACCCCTGCCCATTGGCTGGGATACCCCATATACCCATAATCTGACCTTGCATTTCCCCTCTCATATCTAATGCCACTAGGTATCTGGAGAGAGAAGAGAGAAGTGCAGCAATTACAGACTTATGCCTTGTACACACGATCAGTTTTCCCAGCGGTAAAAAGTCTGCTGGGAAAACCAAGGGGATAACCGAGAACCTGCTTGGTAGCCTTTTCCCCCTACATACGGCCGGTTTTCCTGGCAGGAAAACTGCTAGGAGAGCTTTGGTCGGGAAACCGCAGGCTTTCACCATAGAAAAACTGCCGGCTTAAAAACCACCGGAAAACTGTCGGGAAAAAAGAAAACATGTTCTAATTATTCCTGCCGGGATTCCCGGCGGTTTTCCTGTCGGGAAAACTGCTATGGCACGTACACACAGCCGGTTTTCCCGGCCAAAAGCTGTCATGGCAGTTTTCCTGGTGGGAAAACCGGTCATGTGTACGAGGCATTAGAGTGAAATCAGCTGATCCTCACTAATTAGCCAAGCTAGCTATACCTGCCAGGTAAATTTAGGAGCAACCCTGCCTAAACACCAGGGTGCTACATATGTTAGAGCAGAAAGTAAACATGTATTTATTTATTTTTCAAAATTGTCAGTTGTTCTTTGTTTCTAGTGCAAAAAATAAAAACGCAGAAGTGATCAAATACCACCAAAAAAAAGCTCTATTTGTGGGGGAAAAGGATATACATTTTGTTTAAGTACAGTGTCGCATGACCGCGCAATTGTCAGATAAAGTAACGCAGTGCTGTATCACAAAAAATGGTGGTCAGGAAGGAGGGCAAATCTTCTGGAGGTGAAGTGGTGGAACTGAACAAGGTTACGCCACCCTTAAACCACCACCAATTGTTGGACAGAAGGTGGGGTGGGCTTTTGAGTGGAGGATTATCACAATGGAAAAGCACCAAACAGCTACAAGTTATATGGCAGCCTGGATTCTACTGAAGGGTAGTGATTCCCATTATGCATGCCTTTATGCTCAAAAATTCTAATAGCAGCAGCATAATATAATGCATATGCTTCCATTTGCCAAAGTAGGAAAAATAACAATATAAAATCTGACTAGTAATAAAATAATAATTTCCCATTCAAGAATAAAAAACCTACACAGGTATTTCACGTTATCAGTAGGAATCTAAAAAAGATGCAGTTTGTTAATAAGGTCTTTGATTCAATCTGGCCTATTCCTCTGTTTAGCACATATGTTTTTTAGCAAAGCTACATTTATTATGTCATCGAGTAAACCAACATGTCAGACTGGATGGGTATTCTGGTGCAGTAGCGTGTGAGCCTTCTCACCAGATGTCTTCACATGTGACATAGATGTAATGTTTTCATGGCTCAGTTAAACTTTAAGCAGAGCCGCAGCAAACATAGACATCCAAGTCAAGATAGCTGAGATAACTAATGGGATAGTTAAATCAGGAACAGATGGCAGTCTCTTTTTGGAGGAAAACAGGGATTACCATGATGTTATATTTTCAGAATTCAATCAAAACATGCCAGCTCTCAGCAGGAATCTGGCCATTTGCTCTCAGAACTGGATGCTCAGTGCCATAAAGCCATTTTCAGAAACAAGAGAAAAAGAGGAGAAGTAGTGGAAACTAATATTGTCGAGGTCAAGTGCATAATTAGAAATATGTCATTTTAAGGGCTTGCAGCAAGCGCCATCTTTTCCCAAAGGTACAGCACATGTACGATTATCACCACATTAAATAGAAAGAAATTGGGTTTGGCTTAATTTTATTTACTTATTTTCATTATATTTCATTATACTGTAGTATAGATGTATGTGTAGCACTACCCCCGAAGGAGCTGCTGGTTTAGATTTAGGTTTTGCACGTTACCTCTAAGTTCGTTGTACAGGGGAGAAAGTCTGTAGAAAATTGCAATGTCCACACAAGATGTAAAACCTTCAACTGTCAGGCTTTATTTTTGATGCAACAAACTTTTGAAGGAAGTAGAGAGTATAGAGAGAAGGGGAAGGTTCAGGTATGTGGTACAGAATGCACAAAAAGTATTCAAAGTTACAATGTTCGCCATTCACTCCTGAGTAGGTATTGCTCACCCGGATAGACTCCTCTCACATGGCCTAGCAGCCGGAATGATGCACGGACAGTATAGAAACAGTCTCTGCCACAGACCGTCTGAGAGCACAAGATGGATAGTCAGGGATGGATGGATAGTCCTCTGCCACAAGATTTCATTCCCTTCAGTCACTTCCTGTCTTACAGCAAAAGAGCCCTTAAGCCGATCTGGCGGACCGTAAGAGAAATTGTGTATTGGATCCCTTTAGTTAACGAGGTCACCAGGCCTTTCCCGAGACATCAGCTTGCCTTGCTTGGTCTCTCCTCCAGGGCAGGTCCTCCCCCGGTTTCCTTCATTAAAAAGCTTCCCCCACTTGGACGGACAGCTTAGAATTCATTCCAGAGCCATAGGCCCCAGCCAGCATAGCCGGGCCTACACGACAGGAGCACAGCCTCGGACCAACGTGGTCCTGGGGCCGAAAATCATACACACGCACCTCGCGCCAGGAGAGCCATGAGGCAAAGGACCCCGAAAAACAGCGTCTGCTCCTTAAGTATCCCTTCCCAGCATGCACAGTGGGGCACCACTCCCACTGAGCTGCTGCTGAGAAGGGTCACTCAACACACCATGGTTTTCCCAAGTTCCAACATGGGCCTGAGGTGTTAACGACACCTACAGGCAACAGGGGAAAATTTCTACCGAGCACAACCACAACCAGAACAGCGGCCAATTTACATAGAATTAGCAAAGTCTGAGCCTAACTATGGGCTCAGACACCCCTAAATTTACAATAGCGCCCGAATCATTGGGAGACCAGCGCTACATATGTATATACTGTAGTTGTGTGCGTAAAATTCTTATTGAGATCTTTAAAGCAGAATTAAACTGTATTTGAGCATCAAAAACTGAAAACATAATTTTTAATCAAAGCATACTCACACATTCATCCAAATCTCCATGCTATATTATATTGAGAAATCACTTTGAAAAACACCTACACCCCTCCCCCTCCTGTTTTTGAACATTAGGCCGGGTTCATACTGGTACGACACAACAGTCATACGACTTTGGATCTGACTTTGCCCTGCGACTTTATGTCCGACTTCCATCCGACATCAATGAACAGGATCCGACTTTGACCCCGACAATACCAGGCTCTTTGGGCCAAATCCTCAAAGGAGATACGCAGGCGGAACTGCTGTTCAGCCTGCGTATCCCTGTGCCTATCTTTGGATCTGATCCTCAAAAGGATTTTTCCAAAGATAGGCAGAAGATCTGACATCTGTAAGACACTTACACTGTCAGATCTTAAGATGCAGTACCGCATCCGCCGCTGGGGGCATTTCGAGTCGAAATGCGGCTTTGCGTATGCAAATGAGTACTTAGGCAGATCCACAAAGCTTTTTAGCTTTGTGTTTTCTGCGTAAGTTACGTTTTGCATATGTAAAATTAGTTCTGCTTTTACAGAGTGTAAACTAGTAACACCTTGTAAAAACAGACCTTTTTTTCGATCGCCGCGATTTTTTTTAAATTTTGATATTTTTTCCCCGGCGCGTAACTTTTTTTTTACCCGACGCAACTTTATTGTCCCGTTGCAATCCACAAAGCCCGACGTAACGTAATTTCGCGCGCTGCCCGTCGGGAAAAATGACGTCACACGCATGCGCAGTATGTCCGGCGCGGGAGCGCGCCTAATTTAAATGGAAATCGCCCATTTGAATTAGGAACGCCTTGCGACGGACGGAGTTAAGTTGCACTGCCGCAATTTTCCAGGTAAGTGCTTTGAGGATCGGCACCTAACTTCGGAGAATTGCGGCAGTGTAACTTAACTCTGAAAAGTTAAGTTACGCTCCGTTTCTGAGGATTTGGCCCTTTAAATCTGGTATGGATCCTAAGGGAAAACCCACCCCATAATAACAAAAAAACTATGTGGGGTCCCCCCAAAGTCCATACCAGACCCCTATCCAGAGACGCAGTCCAGCAGGTCAGGAAAGGCGCAAGTGTCCCCCTCCTGGACCATACCAGGCCATAACGTGCCCTCTTTGGGGCAGGGGGAGCTCTGCGCTGATGGGGACAAGGGCCTCTTCCTGACAACCCTGAGCAGTGGCTGTCGGGTTCTGTGGGCGGAGGGCTTATCAAAATCTGGAAGCCTCCTTTAACAAGGGAGCCCCCAGATCCTGGCCCCCCACCCTATGTGAATGAGTATGGGGTACATTGTACCCCTACCCATTCACCCAAAAAAGTCAAAAAGGATTAAAAACCAGTACACAGGTTTTTGACAAAGTCCTTTATTAAAGCAGCTCCAGCGTCTCAACTCCCTCCTATTTCTTCTCCTACTGGTAATGTCTTCATCCTCTGGTTCTTCTAGCTGCGCTGATGTCTTCTCCCTCTGATTCTTCCTCTGGTTCTTCAGCATTGGGACTAGAGCCCCCCTACCCCAAAACACCCACCCCTCTATGTTGACAACATGTAGCCTGGTATGGTTCAGGAGGAGCACTTGCTCGTTCCCCCTCCTTTCCTGACCTGCCGTGCTGCATGCTCGGATAAGGGTCTGGTATGCATTTTGGGGGGGGGGCACATGCAGTTTTTTTGGGGGCGTGGGGGTTCCCGTTAAAGATTCATACCAGACCCAAAGGGCCTGGTTTGGAATTGGGGGAAACTCTACGCTGTTTTTTTTTTATTTTGGCGTGGGGTTCCCCTTCAAGAGCCTTAGCGCACAAGTTGCATGCCAAAGTCCGATCAGTTAAGATGATGATCCGACTTTGATCCGACTTCAATGATATTTAATGGGGTGAAGTAGGACCAAAGTCAGACCAAAGTAGTGCACAAATCTTTTTCAAAGTCGGACTGACTTGTGTCAGACCAGTTAAGATGGCTCTCATAAGGAACCATTGATTTATACACGTCATGCGACATGTGCTCCCAAAGTCGGAGCGTATGTTGTACCAATGTGAACCCAGCCTCATTCTAATGTGCCTGTTCTCACTCTTTAGAAGGAAATCTTTCTACAATTGTGCATGCTGTGGGCTTTCTGTAAATTGAATTTGCTAGTTGGACTATAAGAACTGTTGTTTTTAGAATTATCTCTGCTTCTGGAATTGCTGTGCTGTGATATACTGTATTACATTTCTGCTCTGAACAAACACCTGATTTTTGCTTTATATGCTTTATATCGATACCTTACATCACCATTGCTTCCTGTTCACAGTTCTGTGCAGTCTATACAGCATTACCAGCCTATGAAAGTTTCCTCAGTTTAGTTTCTGCAAATAGGGTGTCTCCTTTGTTTTCAGTGTCTCTATGGTGCCACTCTGACATGCACCCTCCTGCCAGCTGGTGCCTTGCATGTGAAACGTAGCAGAAGAACTGCTGAAACTACCTGGCTGGTGCATGCACAATAGGGTCCACTGGCGCTGTCTGGCCTGTGTATGTGCAGTAGGGGCTGTTGTCTTTCTGAGACTTTGAAGCATACTACTGTGCATGTGCCAGCCAGGCAAAGCTCTAGCAGCCCCCTACTGTGCAGTCGCTGGCTGGGCACAGCCCCAGCTATCAGAAAGTCAGCAGCCAACTTTACATGGGCTGGCCATAAAGCGCCAGCAGCCCCTACTGCACCGGCCAGGCATAGCGCCAGTGCATTTTGCATGGCTGTATATCTATAATGTATGTCACCATTGCTTCCTGTTCACAGACTTGCACAATCTTTACACGTTTATGCCTTTTACTTTATTATAGTATAAATATGTGTGAATCTGAAAGGTCCAACTTCTGGTGGCTAAGTATCATAGCATAATCTACACTATGAAGACACTCCAAGCAATTTGAAAACTGAAACTGAAAAGCACAAGTCAGGGGACAGATACAGAACAATTTCTAAGTCACTGAATGGACTTGGAAAACCTTGAAGTGCACTTTAATCATCATTAAGAAAAGGAAATAATATGGCACAGCTGTCTGAGTTACCAAGAAGAAGACTAGTGAGGGCAGCCACCAGGAGACCTATGGCTTCATGTAAGAGTGGCAGAAAAATCCACTGTTAACTAACACTTTCATGGCATCTTACCAACTGTTTGCCAAATTGCATCTGGGAGACTTTGAATTCTGCTGTAAAAGGGTTCTATGGTCTAATGCAGTGTTTCTCAAATCCAGTTCTCAAGGCGCCCCAGCACAGGCCATGTTTTCAGGCTTTCCATTATTTTGCACAGGTAATTTGATCAGTTTCACTGCCTTAGTAATTACCACAGTCATTTCATCTGAGGGAAATCCTGAAAACATGATCCGTTGGGGCGCCTTGAGGACTGGAGTTGAGAAACACTGGTCTAATGTGACCAAATGAAGCTGTTTGTCCATCCCACCTGTTTGGTATAAGCCAAACACAGCACATCATCATAAACACACTATCCCCACCACGAGGTATGTTGGCAGGATGCTTCTCTGCAGCATGCTGTGGAAGTCATGAAAGGGTATAGGGGAGAATGAATGCGGCTGAATATAGGGGAATCCTAAAAGAAAGCATGTAGACTGCAAGAACCTTAAATCTAGAGTGAAGATCTGTCTTCAAACAAGACAATGACTTCAAGCATAACGTCAAAACTACACAAGAATGTGTTAAACAACATTGTTAATGTCCTGGAATGTCCAAGTCTAAGTTTCAACCCAATAAAGAGTTTGTGACTATTCAGTCACAAACCCCCTGCTACATGAAAGGGTTAAATCAATTTTGCAAAGAGAAACGGGAGAACATTTCAGTGTCCAGATGTGCAAAGCTGATAAACACCCATCCACATCCAAACCCATAGCTCCCAACTGTCCCTGATATCGCGGGACTGTTCCTGATTTGGAGCAATGTCCCTCTGTCCCACTTTCCTCCTCATTCTCATTTGTCCCTCATTTTGGTCTGATCCATATAGTTGTATATAAAATGCACTTTTGTATCTTTCAAAAAGTGTTTCCCAGTGTTAAACCTTTCATCCAATTTCTAAATTGCTGCATTTGTACATTTTTAAAGCCAATATAAAGGAATAGTCGTGGTAAAAAAAGCTCTTGTGGATTTAATTAACCTTTTTTTTTGTTAATTCTCCTTTAAGGGAGCGTTGCTAGTACGTGTCCCTCATTCCTATCTCAAAATTTTGGGAGGGATGCAAACCTGTAATGGCTGCCAAAGGTGCTTCTTCCAAATATTGGGGCAGATCCACAAAAGGATTATGCCGGCGTATCTATTGATACGCCGGTGTAATTGTAAAATTCCTGCGCCGTATCTTTGTTTTGTATCTACAAAACAAGATACGGCGGCATCTCAGAGGGATCCGACAGGCGTACGTCTTAGTACGCCATCGGATCTTAAGGTGCAATATTTCGGCGGCCGCTAGGTGGTGTTTCCGTCGATTTCCGCATTGAGTATGCAAATTAGCTATTTACGGCGATCCACGAACGTACGTCCGGCCGGCGCATTTTTTTACATCATTTTCGTTCGGCTTTTTCCGGCGTATAGTTAAAGCTGCTATATGTGGCGTACTCAATGTTAAGTATGGCCGTCGTTCCCGCGTCCAATTTTGAATTTTTTACGTTGTTTCCGTAAGTCGTTTGCGAATAGGGATTTGCGTAGAATGACGTCCCCGTCGTAAGCATTGGCTGGTTCCGGTTTAATTTGGAGCATGCGCACTGGGATACCCCCACGGACGGCGCATGCGCAGTTAAAAAAAAACGTTGTTTACGTCGGTTCACAACGTATTTACATAAAACACGCCCCCATTACATCCATTTGAATTCCGCTCCCTTACGCCGCCAGAGATACACTAAGCCGCCGTAACTTACGGAGCGAATTCGTTCAGGATTCGGAAAAAAAAAATAAGTTGCGGCGGCGTAGTGTATCTTAGATATCACATTGACATAAAATAGGCTATTGACTGTTGACTTCAATTCTTTCTAGGCCACTGATTCAATACAAGCATATACGTTTTGAGTTTCAACTTCACTCTGACTTCACTAGTTGCACCCCCTTTTTTGATCAGTGAATGAGCTGAAGCTGGAGAGAGAAAACTCTAGCTAATTGCATTTTTTAAGAAATACGTCAGTAATGGCAGCCTCAGCATTTCCCTCACTATACCGTGTGTATGTGTGTGTGCATGCCTAGAACATTATAAAAACGGGGGGGAACTAATGCGCAAAACCAACCTAAACAAGGGCACAAAATAAGAAAATCAAACTAATAATGCAGCTGCCACGACTAATAGTGTTCACACACTTGAAGCAATTAATGAAAAGGGGGGGTGTAATGGCACTTGCAACAGGATCTAATTAAAACTAAATACCAATAACGATTTCCATAATGTGAATAAGTTGTCAGGAAAATGTGCTCCACTGGTTCCTGTGTAAAACGTGTTCCACTCTGAATAAGATCAAATACCACCCAACATTAACTGAGTAATGCGGAGAGTAATAAGAGTGGATAAATGATGATAAAAAAGACAAATGTGCCAGTGACCCGCACAATATTAATAGCGAGTGATGTGGAATCGTTCAGATAATGGTCACCAGTCATCTCTATGACCGTTAAAGGCCCGGGCGCGATGTGCTGACGTCACGCCGGGTTCCCAGAAGTAAACAAAGCCGCGATTGCGGCTAGTAAGCATGAGATCGGTAAATTTTTTCAAGAATCTCATGCCTGGAGGAGAGATGTGGGGTCTTATTGACCCCGCATCTTTCTATGAAGAGGACCTGTCACACACCATTCCTATTACAAGGGATGTTTACATTCCCTGTAATAGGAATAAAAGTGATCAAAAAAAGTAAAATAATAAAGAAAGTGTGAAAAAATAAATAAAAAAAAAGTAAAATAAAAAAATAAATAATATATATATATTTTTTTAAACGCCCCTGTCCCCCGTAGCTCGCTCCCAGAAGCGAACGCACGCGTAAGTCCTGCCCACGTATGTAAACGCTGTTCAAACCACATATGTGAGGTATCACCGGATGCCTTAGAGCGTGTGCAACAATTCTAGCACTAGACCTCCTCTGTAACTCTAAACTGGTAACCTGTCGCCTATGAACATTTTTAAGTACCGAAGTTTGGCGCCATTCCATGAGTGTGCGCAATTTTAAAGCGTGACATGTTAGGTATCTATTTACACGGCGTAACATCATCTTTCATATTTTACAAAAAAAATTGGGCTAACTTTACTTTTTTGTTATTTTTTAATTCATGAAACCATTTTTTTTCCAAAAAAAAGGCGTTTAAAAAATTATTGCGCAAATACTGTGCAAGAAAAAAAGTTGCAATGACAGTAAAAAAACATATAGAATGTTTGGAAGTTCTGAGTAATTTTCGAGCAAAAGAATGATGATTTATACATGTAGGAGAGAAGTGCCAGAATAGGCCTGGTATTGAGGTGGTATAAAAGCGTGGTATTGAAGTGGTTAAATGATATAGTTCCCGTTTGCAGGAAAGCAAAATCGAATAGTTTCATGAGTCATTACACTTTGCATTGCTCTACTAAATCAACTTGCCAGAAAAGTTAGTGTATTTGTATTTTTTATAAATAATCACACTCTGAAATGATCTTTAACTTATATTACATGAATATTGCAGTCACCTGTAATGGTATATTACAAAGGACCCAAGACCCAGAGTCAGGAAGAGGACAACCAAAGATACAGCGATGGTAACACTACGAATCCTCATCTGCGTTGATCGTGGCTCCCACCACTTCAGGTCATCAAACTGGCATTGTTCTCCCAAATACCCGTTCACACAGCTGAAATGTGAATTAACATATTATGATATTCACACGGAGAAAATGTTGTTTTTAAAACAGCACAATGTGCTTACACTCATTTCAAACATCTCAAACAGCAACGAAAAGTATTGCTAATATATTTAATTTGTTTAAATGGTGCTGTAGAGGACTCTGCCTAGCTTGCCTGTGGCTGCGGCAGTGTGTCAGGTCTCAGGCATTCCGAGTGCAGCTGTTATCATTTTTAGTTCTGTTCTTTTACCCTGGACAGCCACTGGTATGTCCAAATGCTTGCACTTATTTGTAGTCTAGCATTAGGAGAGCTGAAACACTGTCCCTGTGTGTCTACTAACTGATATTATGTAAGATACGACTAGACAGACACTTGGAAGAAAATTATTTTAAGTAAAGCTGTTCTAGGCCTGCAGGCTATGCAGTGTAAACTACTTCTCATTGTTTTATTTACAAAGGTGCTGCAGAGGGGAAGGCAGGGACAGAATCAGGATACTACATACAAGACCTCATGTACACTGGACACTAAGCCCCAGTAAATGAGGTCCCAGCATTTTGGTGAGGGCAGAAGGCGCATGCGTACCACCCAGCTCCACTGCCAGCAGCCTGGAACACTCTAGAGCAGGGGTGTCAAACTCAATTTCATCGTGGGCGGCATCAGCATTATGATTGTTCTCAAAAGGGCCAGTTGTATCTGTAAGATTAGATGTCCAGCGCATCCCCTCCCCTTACATTAGATGTTAAGAGTCACCCCACCACCAGAAGTTGAGTCCCCCACTCCCCCTTACATCACAGTGCTGGACACATTGCTTGAAAGCAGAAAGTAAGGGTCTGGAGGATGACCAGAGGAGGGATGGAGCTCTCCTGTAGTTGCAGGAGAGGTGCAAGGGCCACATGAAATGGCCTGGAGGGCCAGATTCGGCCCCCGGGCCGTGTGTTTGACACCTGTGCTCTAGAGGCTGAAAGCTGCTGCAGCTGGACAAGGCGGGACAGTCAGGGGAGGGCTGGCATGGGGGGCAGGGTGAAAATCTCCCCCCGGGCTGGTGACACTATGCACAGCCTCCGGTCGCCACTACCAAATGCTGTTTTTGCAGAGCAGGAATATGCTTGCTGTAACTCTGTTAACACAGGTCACGACCGCTGCTCATCTCCCACTGTGCAGCCGTGCCTGTGTCAGCTCCAAGGTAGATGGCTGCAGAGCTGAGCTATGTCTCGTCTCACACATAGCTCAGCCTCAGCGCACATCCCCTTCTCTCTCTGCACAGACACGAGGAGAGATAAATCTCATCTGCTCCTCCTCCTTCTGAGTCTGCCCTGCCCAGACTCCCCGGGCATGTGTGGGCACTGGACAGGAAGTGCAGACTCTGATGTATATGGGGTCTGTGCGGACTCGGATGTAAGGGGAGGCTCTGTGCGGACTCTGAGGTAAGGGGAGGCTCTGTGCGGACTCTGATGTAAGGGGGGCCTCTGTGCGGACTCTGATATAAGGGGGGGCTCTGTGCGGACTCTGATGTAAGGGGAGGCTCTGTGCGGACTCTGATGTAAGGGGGGCCTCTGTGCGGACTCTGATGTAAGGGGGGCCTCTTTGCGGACTCTAATGTAAGGGGGCCCTTTGTGTGGACTCTGATGTAAGGGGGCTCTGTGCGGACTTTGATGTAAGGGGAGCCTCTGTGCGGACTCTGATGTAAGCGGAGCCTCTGTGCGGACTCTGATATACGGGGGCTCTGTGCGGACTTTGATGTAAGGGGAGCCTCTGTGCGGACTTTGATGTAAGGGGAGCCTCTGTGCGGACTCTTATGTAAGGGGAGGCTCTGTGCGGACTCTTGTGATCATGAAAAATCTTAGACTGTTTTCCTCGATCCATCACTTTTTCACGCTCTATAGGCCACTCAACTGGACTTGCCCCCCAGGCCCAAGGCTGCCAGCCCTCCCCTGGGGACAGTGCACCTGTGCCTTTTGCCTTTGCCAACAAAAATGCCAGGATCTCATACACCAGGGCAAAATGCCAGACAATCAGTGTGCATGAGGCTTAAAGGTGAATATATCTTTTAGTAACTGATAGCAAAAACATATACCCAAAAACAGAAAAAAACTGTGGGGTTGATTTAACTAAAACCGGAGAGTGCGAAATCTGGTGCGGTTGTACATGGTAGCCAATCAGCTTCTAACGTTAGGTTGTTTAATTAACAACAAAAAAAAGTGTTAAAAAATCTGCACCAGGTCACCAGCAACTGAACAGCAAGCATCAATTATATAACTGTGATACCAGCTCATAACATACATAAATACAAAAAAGAATCGCTAATAAAATAAGTACAAATATGCAAAGACAGCTTAAATAAAATAACCTAAAATAAAGCGCAAACATGCAATAAATAGTGGATTTGTAATGGGCCCATAAGCACACGAAAATTCATAGAAACAAAGTTCATCAAGTGTAAAAAAAAAAAACATTCACGTGCAGATGAATCTCATTAAGATAATCCAAAAAGTGCAATTGTGCAATGGAAAAGAGTGGAATCCAACACCAGATAGCAACAGTTTTCAGACGCCTCTTACCAGAAAGGTTGGATCACAAAGTATAATGGTCAAACTCGCATCTGATAAAGCTTATGGACCAGCATCTAGTAGGGAGACAATTCTCAGCCACTCAGCAGCGGGTTGTAGTGTGATACCGAAGGGTAGACAATAAACTGCCATAGTGAAGCTTGTTTTATATTCTCACCATTTATTTAAAGCGGATGTGCCATGGGAACAAAATATTAAAAGTCAGCAGCTACAAATACTGCAGCTGCTGACTTTTAATATTAGGACACTTACCTGTCCTGGAGTCCAGCGCCGATCGCAGCAGAGCACGAGCGATCGCTCGTCACTCTGCTGCTCCCCCCGCCATCCACGCTGAGGGAACCAGGAAGTGAAGCGCTGCGGCTTCACTGCCCGGTTCCCTACGGCGCATGCGCGAGTCGCGCTGCGCCCGCCGATTGGCTCACACGCTGTGTGCTGGGAGCCGAGTGTTCCCAGCACACAACGGGCGACAGACGGGATGTGACGGAATGCCCGTCTTTCGCCCGTATCGTGTGGCCGGAAGTGGGTGCAAATACCTGTCTTTAGACAGGTGTCTGCACCCCCCTCCCCCCTGAAAGGTGTCAAATGTGACACCGGAGGGGGGGAGGGTTCCGATCAGCGGGACTCCACTTTAGGGTGGAGGACCGCTTTAAGTCCATGATACTTCAAATACCAACAATCCAATGTATAACAAGGATATACCAGCAGGCTGAGCTGATAGCTCGCATAAGCGGAAAAAGACATTTGCAATCGGCAGGTCGTGCATGATGCCGTCATAGACATGCCACGTTTAATTGTGCTTTGACAAAAGAAACCTGGAAGGTGATTGGTTTCTATGCAGAGCTCCACCAGATGTTGCACTTTTTAGTTTTAGTAAATCAACCCCATTGTAGAATGGTGGTGTGGTGGCCAGTGTGGTAAAATTCACCATATCCTACTATGAAAGAAAGTCAACATTAAGTCAACACAACTAGCAATTTCCACCAGCTACTATATAAAGCAGAACAAAAATGTTAAATTTAAAATAAAATAAAAAAAATTGCTTTTTTTTTTTTTTTTTTGGTAGAAGAGATGTTGTATGTCTTTTCTGCAAACAAAGACTTCTCTTCCTTCCTCCTAGAAAGGTTTTTTTTTATAAATGTATGGCTGCATCACATTAGCAGTATAGTGTATACTCTCGGCACCTGTATAATGCCGAGGATAAAGTCAGGTGCTGGTACAGTGTCATTTCAGTGCACATATGTAAGACTTACATTATCAGTGGCTGTCAAACGGTCTGAGAAAGAAGATACCAGGTCCAGAAAAAAGGCTGAGAGTGACAAAGAAGGAGAGTGCATAGCTGCAACAGGCCAAACTAGGAGGCAAGTCTGCAATACAATTCTGTATATACTTGCACAAATGCTCCAGGGACTTGCTTTGCTTTAGTTCCACTTCATGAAATCTGAAAAGCACATCTATCTGTGGTGTTTACTTTTCTCTCTCTAAAGCCTTAGGTGTCATTTCTCTCTGATGCTTCATTCCTCTGTTATCAGCATGACTCGCTTCTCAGAAGTTTTACTGACACAGGACATACATTTGTGTCGGGAGGAGGGGGGGGCTCAGAAAGGAGCTTGTCTATTAAGAACACAGTCTCCTGCTGTGTGGAGGGGTGTGTGTGTCTTTTCTCCAATCAGCTACACTGTTATTGCAACTCTCCACCCCCTCCTCTGTGCTCCTGACAGATTACGATGCAGAAACACGTTTATGCCCTTTTAAAGGGGTGTAGAGAGGAGAAGACTGAGATAAACAAGTGAAACCTATGTAGGAGGATTGGTTAAATTTCTGTGTATCACATGAGGCTGTTCACTTCATACTTCACTTTATATGTGAGGTGGTTAGGGTTAGGGTTAGGGTTAGGGTTTCCCATTGAATAATATGGCTAGGACTCAGGAATTGGAACAGGGACCTTCCCTCAGAGGTCAAAAGTCAGAAGGCGGGTTCCCAGAGATCAAAGGTCACAGGGCGTGGCTGACCCACCCCCACCAAAGTGTACCGCCTACCCCAACTAAGAGTTACATCCACTTTAAGGTATAGACATGATATGGAGGTCAGAAGATCCAAAGGCCAAATTATTCAAAGTGAACCTAAAAATATTACTTTTTCTTGTTGCATATAGTGTGAAAAAGGATTAGAACCTGTCAGGTATATTTATAACTGCCAGGGCCTCCCTAGAATAATTCACTCAATCAGATGGTTTTAAAAACAGGCTTTAAATATACTTTTAAACAATTAGTGCATCACCATGCTTATATTTTCTGTGTGTACAAGCTTATCTACTGTGTAGAGCCCTAGTGTATTGACACCGGCCTTATTTGGGGTAATGTTCACAGTGAACTACAAAATCAAATTGCTATTTTTGCTTTCCTTTCTCAGACCTTTTTAATGGGACAACATCGCCACCTACTGGATTTAAAAAGAAATAGCATTTAAGTATAAACCTATTGTGTGTTGGAAACTTAAATGTGTATGACATTAATATAAAATCCTGACTGTCATATACAATCCACTCCAGCCTAATTAAATAAACGAATGATGAGTTTACACAAAACATCTAAACTTCCAATCCAGTGTAAAGATCTCTATGGCAGCGAGTGGTATTGTCCATTTAGATTCTTTATATGGATATGGTCATCTTACATTCATTTCCCCAATGGGGGGACTTCCTCTCACTTTCTGCCATGTCATTGAAACAGGAAATTAGGGAAAATATCTCTAACAGAGACACAGACAGCAATAAAGAAATATAATTGTTTCCTAAATGTACATTATAGTATAGTACACTATAACGAAGACCGAAAGGGAGAAGAGATCTCTCCAATTCTTCCCCACGCCATCCAAAACTGTTTGTTGTAGCCAGGGTTTAATAGGTTAACTAGAAGATACAGAGTGCCTCGTGTTAATGCATGACCTGTAAATGTGAACAATTTAACAAAAAGAATGAAAATATGTTATAAACAAGGATTAGATACTGGAAATATACACAATAAAATGTCCAATCAGATACACCTGGTTACCTGTGAATTACAGATCTAATTCTATTGACTTACATGCATCCATATTCTTCTACTGCTGGTAAGTAGATGCACATGCCCCCATTGTGACAGTAGTCCTCATAGAATGCAGGGCAATCCTGTATATAGCCGCTACCCGAGGAGTTGTATACGGTTGTAAAAAAAGTGCTGGTAGGTGTGGTCAACTCTGAAAATAATGTAATATTCAAACATTAGCAAAAAAAGAACCATTATTCTAATCTCTTACAATATATACCCATGTAAGCATGTAAGAGATATATATATTACAAGCCAGTTGGCATGACAGTCATCTAAAATTGAACTACATTAAACCAATAAACCATCTCCCATTACATTACAATACAGGCTTACTGTTTGCGTAAACGTATTCAGGAGGATATAACCTGCATATGTTATAAAATCTTGTTATATTATAATTTTTTTCGTCCTTTCCGTCATTTGTCACTTTGTTTTGGTTTCCAATCAGACACCCAGCTGTCAAGGCTGTCTTAATGAGAGGTCACACCTGGGCACTGCCCAGGGGCCCCAGCTGCATGGGGGGCCCTTGTTTTTCCCCCAAAGCAGCTGGTCCTTGAGTCCACGCTGCCCCGAAATTGGGGGCCCCATGATGGCACTAAAAGTAATAGATACACAGGGGAGGCAGTCTGCCTCCTACCTACTTGATGTCTGTTTACCTGCACTGGCATCATTGTAGGGGCCCCAGATCATTACGTTGCCCAGGGGCCAATGATGGTATTAAGACGGCCCTGCCAGAACACTGCTTGCATGACATGAGGGTCAGTGGATGCCTTCCTATGCTGAAGCGATATGTAAGGCAGGGTCAGATTACAATAATGTGCCCTCAATAGTGTTGCCCCCTATCATCATAATGTAAATTTTAATGCAGGATTCAACCCAAAACTGAAATGTAATGATATTGCAGCATGCCAATCCTTAAATGTGGTGGCTGCATTCATTTTCTTATTTTTTTTGCTTGTTTCCTTTATTTTAACCTGGTGATCTGACCACTTACACCAGGGGTTTCAAACTGGCAGTCCTCCAGCTTCTGCGGAACTACAAGTCCCATCATGCCTTTGCCTAAGGAAGTCATGCTTGTAATGGTCAGCCTTGTAAGGTCACATTGGGTCTTGTAGTTTCGCAACAGCTGGAGGACCGCCGGGTTGAGACCCCTGACTTACGCACGTCCAGCCTTAGGGTGTCTCCACTCTGGATGGAGGAGCAACAGAGACACCTTTGGACAGCAGCAGTGTCAATCTGTGGAGAGGGTAGTGTTAGAAGGAATAGAACATGTAGAAGGACTTTACTAACCAATTAAAGCAGAACTTCAGCTAACAAATTAAGTTAAATAAAATGCAGTTTAATCCTCTAAAAAACACTATTATATGTAAATCATGTGTAATACCACTTATACCCCTTTTGGGTGGATCCATTAGCGGTAAAGTGCCACTAGTTTTAGCTGTGCTTTACCATCTTTTCATCGGTGCTTTTCGGACACTAGACACTAGACACTTTTAACCCCCAAAAAGGGGTTAACAAGGGGTTAAAAGCACCCGTGTTGCAGAACTTTCAAATCGCTTTTCAGGCGTCTCAGAAGCGCTACCCATTCATTTCAATTGGCAGGGGCAGTGTAGGAGCACTGTATACAGCACTCCTACACCACCCCAAAGATGCTATTTGCCATCCTTTTTTTCCTGTCTTACAAGCGCCCTACCCCAGTGTGAAAGCACTCAGGCTTTCACACTGGGAGGCATGAGAGGCAGTTTTATGGGCACTTTACTGCCACTAACAAAAATAAGATTACAATGCAAATTAGTGTAAATGAATGGTGGTGATACCCTTTGTTAAAGAGGGTAAGCATTGGGTATCTAAACACCTCTCAATCCAATATTGTAACACAGATCATTTAGGAACTCCAGCTAACACATATAAAGTACCGATAGTTACAGCAATATTTTTTTTTTCCTTTTCGGATAAATATTTTACATAAATAAATAAAAGTGACCACTAACACCCCTGCCATAGTCAACCCTCTAACTGCCACTTTTGCTGGACAGCTTGGTCTGCTAAAAGAATAACAGACTTATTGGCCGGATCAACAGATAAAGGGAAAAAGCCTTAAAAAAGAAAAGCATGTTTACCATGTTTACTTGGAGCTCATTTGTAAGTAGCAGGACCATGTGACGCCCCCCGGAGAACAACTTGGCTGATTATGCCATACTACCAATATGTCCAAAAACTTATATGCTGATATTTATTTCCTAGACATGTATTTTGCATCAACTCCTGAAGAAGCGAACAGAGAGTCACGAAACATGTTGGGTTTTTAAATGCAAATTGCCAACTATGTATCTATTTGTGGAATATAATGCCTTGTACACACAATCGGTTTTCCTGCGGTAAAAAGGCGGGGAAAACCGAGAACCTGCTCGGTAGCTTTTTCCCCTTGTACACACGGCCGGTTTTCCTGGCAGGAAAACTGCCATGAGAGCTTTGGCTGGGAAACCTGGCCGTGTGTATGCTCCACCGCAGTGCTTCTTATAGGAAAACTGCCAGGGAAAAAACGAGAACATGTTCTCATTTTTCCTTCCGGGATTCCCGGCGGTTTTCCTGTCAGGAAAACTGCCATGGAGCATACACACAGACAGTTTTCCTGGCCAAAAGCTGTCATGGTAGTTTTCCTGACGGGAAAACTGGTTGTGTGTACGAGGCAAAAGAACTGTTTAATGGCTTCATTTTATATATATATATACTATAAATTAGTGATATGTATTTTTCAACTGGATTTTATCATGCCTGTAATCTGTAGTTATGTGTATTTACCATACAGTACTTTTATGCATGATGCGCTTCCTTTAAAGTCCCAGGACGAATGCTTTGATATTTTGTACATGCTGTTTGAGGGATGAGGGCACGTTTTGGTGCCCTAGATCACATTTTATTTAAAAAAAAAATGAATGCAGCCACCACATCTAAGAATTGGTAAACTGCAATGTAAAAAATATCTTGGTTTTGGGTTTAATACCGATTGTATGTAGCAACTGATGCTCCTATTTCCGCATTACAGATAAAGGGGCAGATCCACATACATCCGCTGCGCCCGGTGCAGATGTAAGATACGCTACGCCGCTGTAACTTACTTGGCTTTGGTTTGAGTCCTCAACGAATTCGCACCGTAAGTTACGGCGGCGTAGTGTATCTCTCGCGGCGGAATTCAAATTGGACGGGTAGGGGGCGTGTTTCATTTAAATGAAGCACGTCCCCGCGCCGAGCGAACTGTGCATGCGCCGTCCGTAAAAACTCCCAGGGTGCATTGCTCCAAATGACGTCGCAAGGACGTCATTGTTTTCAACGTGAACGTAAATGGCGTCCAGCCCCATTCACGGACGACTTACGCAAACAACGTAAAATTTTCAAAATTAGACGCGGGAACGACGGCCATACCTAACATTGAGTACGCCACCATATAGCAGCTTTAACTATACGCTGAAAAAAGCCGAACAGAAAAGGACGTAAAAAAATGCGACGGCCTGTCGTCCGTTCATGGATCGTCGGAAATAGCAAATTTGCATATTCAACGCGGATTACGTCGGGAACGCCACCTAGCGGACACCGAAAAATTGCATCTAAGATCCGACGGCGTACGAAGACGTACGCCTGTCGGATCTAACACAGATGCCGTCGTATCTTGTTTTGTGGATACCAAAACAAAGATACGACGCGCAAAATTCGAAATTACGCGGCGTATCAAGAGATACTAATTTCTTTGAGGATCTGCCCCAAAGGATATAAAAAAAGACTAAGAAGTGGAAAGTAAATAATGTCTTGGACAGAGCAGGTAAGAACAATTAAGTGGGTTGTAATAACTTCTAAAATCTCAGAGTCATATGTCATATTATACAGCAAATACATCATGGAGCAATATATTTTATTATTTTCTGCTAATAATGAGGCTTTAAATTTTAGGCTGTATCTGGGCACTATATTCTGGCAATTCTGGATATGCACTTAGAAATTTGGGCATAAAAATAAGGATTTGCATAGCTCCACATACCTCCCTAAAGTGCACATCAAACCCTTTTTTTATTTATGATAGATGCTGTGACATTTTAAGAAGGTAATCATAGCGCAAAATAAGGTATACTTTGACACATGTAGGAGTTGGAATGAAAATATATGAACTGGTAATACCTCATGTCCTTAGTAACCGCTTCACACACTTGCCCTGGATATATGTCATGGCACCTCAGTAAAAAAATGCAGGGCTTAGTGGGAATGGGTCAGAGCTTTACAGCATTGTGACTCCAGCACATTTATGTCATAGCTCCACTACGACTAGGCTTTGCAGAGGTACTGACAAGAGCTTTAGTCCAATCTGTGTGTTGCAAGTATTTACCAAAGGAATACAGACTATTCACTTAGCAAAATGAATGTTCTCTTTGTAGCGTGTAGGTTTATTCTGCAATGTGACGCTTTACTTAGTGTAGTGAATAAGGTTTATAAGAAGTGTTAATTGCAAAATCATCCAACCATGTGCAAGCAAAAATCCCTTTTTTTTTTTGTTAATTACAGTAAATACCTTGGATTGCAAGTATAATTATATTATTTCCAGAAACATGACTGTAATCCAAAGCACTTGTATATCAAAGACAATTTCCCCATAAGAAATATTGGAAACTCCGATTATTTTGTTGCACAACTATTTATTCATAAAAAAATGATTACGGCAAAACAAAATATAGTATAAAGTGTACTGCAAAAATAAACCAAATTAACCTGCACTTTGCCTTTGAAAAGAAGAAGGATCACAGGGCGCCTGATGCATGGATTTCAATGTTTTTTTTTTTTTTTTTTTAAGCACATGATTAGAACCTGAGGCTCTAATTGGCTTCAATAAGGGTGGGCTTTGGGCGCCGGGCACTGCGCCCCGAGCCCACCCAGTTGTGTGACATTAGCTAATTAATATTCACTAATATCTTCCTGTTTCTCCTCTTAATACCTAAGTCCTGATTGGCCAGGAGGAGAAGTGATCGCCGGGACTCAGGAAGAGACGCAGGGGGGAAGCCGTGACCTGGATGGTTCGATTGAGCGACTGTGGGGGTAAGCGGTGATCGATCTAGCACCGGGGGTGGGGGGTGGTTGGCTGGCTGGCTGGGTGGGGGCCTTGGACCACTTCCCCCAAAAAATTGAGCACCAGCCCCCATTGCGCGTTACTCGCAAACCAAGGTTTTACTGTATTTATTTCCCTTACCTGTGATGGGGTATTGAAAGTGAAAACAGCTTGACGTTATTTGCAAGAAAGATCTGTAATTTTAACATGCATATTTAATTGCTCAGCTCACCCCTTCATGTTGTATTGGTTCCTACACAGGGCTGGACTGGGACAGAAATTTGGCCCTGGACTTCATCCAGACTGGCCCACTTTGACAGGTCTCTCCCATGGCGGCCGGACAACTCCCGCACCCCCCCCCCCCCTGGCCACCCAAGCCCCCTCTCCCTCTTCACTAGCCACTAGCTGTTCTACTTTATTAGAGTAGAACGGCTGGTACTGGTACTCTCATAGGCAGTACCAGTGGGGAAGCTAGACATTATTTCACCCGGGGCAAAGAATCAGTTCGGTGCCACCCCCTTATGGGACAAGATTAGGCAGAAGGGAGAAACTCCCAGGCCATAGGTGTTGAGTCAGCTGTCTGACCCCTCCCCTATGCTCCTCTGTCGACATCCCTGCTCCTCTAGTCCTCCCACTGCTTCTTTGTTCCCCCCCCAGGTGAGCGCTGCTGGAAGGGAGAGACAGAGGAGCGGAGGGGGGTGGCGGTCCACTGTCACTGAAGCCGGCCCACTGAGCCATCGGCCCACCGGGAAACTCCCTGTAGTCCCAATGGCCAGTCCATCCCTGTTCTTACATATGCAGGTGACATGAGCTCCAACCCTATAACCATGTTTTCGTGAAAAATGAACCGCTCATCCCCAACATAATGACTGTATAAAAGTTCAATTCATTGAATCACAATCGTGACAGTGCATGTTCAGACTGCGCTGTATCTCAGCATTATTGTTTGCTTTTAACAGAGCCCATTAAATGGTTTTAAACAGGCACTTTGTTTGGGATGTGCTAATCGTTATACAAGGCTGTACTTTTAACAAGTACTATCATACTACCTCTATTTCAAGTGCAGCTGTAACCACTATACATTTTAGCATCACAATCTATGTCCATGAGCTGTTTGGTTACAATGTGTATGTTACTGGAAATAAGTAAAAACACATACATAATTAATAACACATTGGCTGCATTTATATATACTCAAAAAGCATTAAGCTTAAAAAAAAAAAAAAAAACTTTAAAAGTAGATTAAAGAAATAGACGAATAGTAGTAAAATACTGAGGGGCAGATCCACATACATCTGCGACGGGCGCAGCGTATGTAAGATACGCTACGCCGATGTAACTTACTTTGATTTGGTTTGAATCCTCAACGAATTTGCGCCGTAAGTTACGGCGGCGTAGTGTATCTCTCGTGGCGTAAGGGCGCGGAACTCAAATTCGGCGGGTAGGGGGCGTGTCTCATTTAAATGAAGCGCGTCCCTGCGCTGAACGAACTGCGCATGCGCCGTCCGTAAAAACTCCCAGGGTGCATTGCTCCAAATGACGTCGCAAGGACGTCATTGTTTTCAACGTGAACGTAAATGGCGTCCAGCCCCATTCACGGACGACTTACACAAACAACATACAATTTTCAAAATTATACGTGGGAACGATGGCCATACTTAACATTGAGTACGCCACCATATAGCAGCTTTAACTATACGCCAGAAAAAGCCGAACGGAAACAACGTAAAAAAATGCGACGGCCACTCGTACGTTCGTGGATTGTCGGAAATAGTTAATTTGCATACTCAACGCGGAATACAACGGAAACGCCACCTAGCGGCCGCCGAAAAATTGCATTTAAGATCCGACGGCGTACTAAGGCGTACGCCTGTCGGATCTAACTCAGATGCCGTCGTATCTTGTTTTATGGATACCAAAACAAAGATACGACGCGCAAAATTTGAAATTACGCGGCATATCAAGAGATACGCCGGCGTAATTTCTTTGAGGATCTGCCCCTCAGTTTCTACTGAAATAATGCCTTTACGTTCTAAATGATAGGAAGAGTAATCATGGCCATAAAAAGGATTAGATAACACACTTCACAGTAAATCAAAATTTTAAAGGCGTAAATGAATAGCATAATACAATATGAAGAAAAAGAGAACTGAGAACAATTTATATAGTTAATCACTTAAATCTCTAACACTGGATGTCAATTACGCCAAATGAAAAGAAGTGGAAAATGAAGAGACTTAAGAAACAATCATGATTATGGAGATTTCAGAAGATTATTCCCAAACAGCAGCAGGAGACATATGAAAAGCTTATTAACTATGCAGGGATTCCTTGGCTCCACTGTAAGACTTCTTTGGTTAACCACTATCCCTGTGCTCACTTCGCTTTCCCAGTGTCAAACTTCTGTGAAACAACTCACCCAGGCAGTTAGCGGCAGTTCCAGGAATCCCATTACTACATATGCAGGTGTAATTCCCTGGTGTGTTTATGCAGAGGAACTCGTCTCCACATCCGTGAGTGCCCTGGGTACATTCATCAATATCTACCACACAAAGGCATCCAGTAAATACAATTATAATACAGACTATGACATCATAGAATCATATATTTTAGGTACATATGTGTATTATTTGTATTAGCAAATTATACCAGCTTACTTATATTAGATTAAAGAGGTTTTATTCAACAACATCTAATACAGTGTTAGTAAATTGGGGGAAACGATGGCAGTTTTGTGTCTGATGGGCTGCACTAAGCTGCCCATGTAATGTATCATATAGATAACAAGCTCTGAACTCCTTTACTACAACAGCATTTTGTGCATTTCAAACAGCTGAAGACATTTCATACATGTGTAAAGACTTAACAATGCAAAGACATGCCTCTTCCCATTAAAACAAAGTGCTCTGATCCCTTATGCTCTACTGTCTTAACTTAATGCATGCCTACACCCAGTGGTGGCAGCTTCTGGTATCTTTTCATATTTTGTTCATAAAGTCTTCTGACTGCACCCCCGCATAGCTCCTTAGACTTCTGTGCGGCTGTAGCCCAATGGCAAGAGACAGAGATGGCTTCATAGAAGACTATAAGATGCTACTGCGCAGACATGACCAGCATACAGAAGGCTTTTGAAACAGGATGTAGACAAACATTGGAGGCCACTGGATCAAGGTGGCTATGCTTCTTGGGAGTGCACTTTTTCTTTTAGGCTTGTCCCATGCATTGCTATGTCACAGTTAGAGCAATGCATGATATTTATCCATGACCCACTCAAAGAATGATCAGCAACAAAACCCAGCAGATATTATAACTTTTCACATAAAAACGACTTTATACTTTACAGGTCCTTCATTTTCTTGTTCTGCAACATGCAGAAATACAATACAACACCCTATAAATCTGTACATCCAGTTTATACTTATTTGAGGTGCACAAGCTTGTTTTCTAGCCTCCAAAGACTGGCCGTGATGCCCCTTTTTTTGACAGGCAGACAAGCAGAACAGCATCCAATTAGACAACAAGACCTCTCTTACCATGCTGAGATGGAAGGAATGGGGATGGTACTCAAGTGACGCAAAGGCATGTCTCACTCAAAGAATGATCTCCAACAAACACTAGTAAGTATTTTAACTTTCTATCTTCACAAGTTAAAATACTTACTGGTATATTAACTTGAAGGGACCCCTTGCACACATATGGGTATACAAGGGGACAGCATGGGAACAAGATACCCTACCTGTATTAGGTTTCCTTTCTTCTAGGCCATTTGAATGCTCTATGACACCCCCATGGTGGCAGTCAAACTCCTGCACTCCTTATCTTTAACATTCCTGATCTTAAATGGTGCCTGCGAAGATTGTGCTTTGTCCAGTGAGGGCTTTGTGTGCTTGGTACAGAACCACTAGTCTTTAATATTCATCACTATCTGGATATCTCCAGAGTTATCATACAAAACAGAGTTATACGCTGATGCTATCCTTCTAATACAATACAAACCCACCCGTATATCTACCAAATCTTCATAAAATTTTAGAGGAATATGGCTCCTTGTGGGAATCCAAAATGAACACCACCAAAACTGAAGCACTTCCTATCAATGTTAGAGCTCCCCACTTCGGTCAGCTGGAATTAAATGTTAACTACAGCTGAAAGGCAGATTCCATTTAGTACCTAGGTGTACACATCATACCTACTTATTAGGCCACGTACACACGATAGGTTAACCAGAGGACAACGGTCTGAAGGACCGTTGTCATAGGTTAACCTATGAAGCTGACTGATGGTCCGTCGTGCCTACACACCATCAGTTAAAAAAACGATTGTGTCAGAACGCGGTGATGTAAAACACAACGACGTGCTGAAAAAAATGAAGTTCAATGCTTCCAAGAATGCGTCGACTTGATTCTGAGCATGCGTGGATTTTTAACCGATGGACGTGCCTACTAACGATCGTTTTTTTTCCCATCGGTTAGGATTCCATAGGTTAATTTTAAAGCAAGTTGGCTTTTTTTTAACCTAAGGTTAAATAACCTATGGGGCCTACACACGATCGGTTTGGACCGATGAAAACGGTCCATCAGACCGTTGTCCTCTGGTTAACCTATCGTGTGTACGAGGCCTTAGTCTCTCTATAAATAAAACTCCCCCTTATGCTGTAGCACACACATAGACATCGCACCCTCTATTTCTACTGCAATGAATTGCAACACTTAGGATGTCTATCATTCCTAAATATCTTTATTTATTTGAAACACTCCCGATTAAGGTCCCTTTAAAGATCTTTAAAAAATTCAGATTGCCTTGCTTAAAGTGATTGTAAACCTATGTCTGGATTTGTTTCCACATTTTGTCTCTCATAGTTGAGGTATACCTATGAAGACAATTACAGGCCTCTCTCATCTTTTAAGTGCCATAACTTGCACAATTGGTGGCAGACTAAATACTTTTTTGCCCCACTGTATGTTCCAAATCCAACACTTTGCCCAGTTTTTTACTAAATACTTTTAATTCAATCAGCTCACGCCCTAGGAAAAGATCTGCAGGGAGGATGATTGATATATTCAAAACAATACATTTCTTGAACATCCTTATATGTCTAATAGGAAAAGGTTGTGGGGCACGAACTTCCCTTGAAGATTTGGTTAATGTCCTGTCTATTGTACATATCATCTTAATGTATTGGTATTATACTGTACTTCATATTTATTGTATCTCATAAATCCCACAGTCAGCAACATGGCCCACTTAGCAGTGGGGCTAATTATACCATATCTGGTGGTCCTGCTCTGGCACCACATCATTCTCGGGGGAACACTTGCTCTTCAAAACTAGCGAAAACTTTTATCACTTTAGACCTTCTGACACATCTATTGGGTCTTCCTATTTGAAGTGTAGAAAGTGTTTTTTAAAAAAAATTGATTTCCCATATTCTAACAGACACACACTTCCTGATAACCACTAAATGGAAACTGACAACTTCCCCTAATTTGCATGACTTATTGAATAAAATCAAAGAAGTAAGATTACTGAAACACCTAAGGCAAGATTGCACAAAACATTGGAAAAATTGAATACTGTGTCGGCATTTGAAGCACCTGATTTAAAACATGCGCTGACTCTCCTCTGTAATTTCACTGTGCACTAGATGGCTCCCTTTTTTCCGCATATTCCTGGCCCAATTTCTCTAACCATTCCCTCAATCCTTCCCTTATATCTCTTTTTTTATGTTTCTTTCTTTTTTATATTGTTTCTCCACTGGTGTTATCTAAGTCAACAGTATCTGCCCTCTGCATACTAACAGACATGGGGCCATATTCTTGTAGTTTCTGCGGCGGCATCGCGTAAGCTATTTACACTACGCCGCCGCAACTTACTAGAGCAAGTGCCGTATTCCTCAAGCACTTGCTCCGTAGTTTGCGGCGGCGTAGTGTAAAAGGCCCGGAGTATCCCCGCGTAATTCCAAGGGGGCGGCTTGTATTTAAATTAAGCGCGCCCCCGTACCGTTCGAACTGCGCATGCGCCGGGCTTAAAATAGACCAGTGCGCATGCTCCAGTTCGCGACGGAAAACGTCAATGACGCCGACGTGTGCGTCATTGACGTAAAGTCGTATTCAAGAACGACTTAGGAAAACGACGTACCCGACGGGAAAAGACGACGCGGACCCGACGCCATACTTAACATGGCATACGTGGGACTGTCGTAAGGTTACCCCTCATATAGCAGGGGTAACCTTACGCTTACGCAAACGACGTAAGCGACGGTTACGCGACGCAATTTTGTTCGGGAATCGGTGTATCAGGCTCATTTGCATAAACAAATGAGACCTGAACGTAAACGCCACCTAGCGGCCGGCGGCGAATTACATTTAAGATCCGACAGTGTAAGTGACTTACACGTGTCGGATCTTCAGCGTATCTATGCGAAAATGATTCTAGGAATCACTCGCATAGATACGCGGGTCAAAAAAGAGAGATACGACGGAGTTTCCTGAGATACTCCGTCGTAACTCTTCTGAGAATATGGCCCCTGGTTACCAGAAGGGCAATGTTGACCTGAATTCCTATATAGCCCTTTTTGACTGTTCTTTCTCATAGACTCATTGAGCATGTTATGTACTGTGATCTATCATGTTTCAAGAGAGTTTGTTACCCTTGTATGTGGATCTTTCTCCATTTAGCTTGTTATTTAACAAAATTCCTAAATAAATAAAAAAAATCTTAACATAAAAAAAACTACTAGCATATCACGAGTGCTTGATGTGGCTTTTTTTTATTGCTGAGCTGAGTGATAGCAGACTATTTTAACCATTTCAATACCCAGCCATAGTCATATGACGTCCACAGATGGAATCTCCCATCCTGGGTGGATGTCATATGACGTCCTGGGCTTTGTGGGGGGATATCTGAATGATGCCTGCCACTAGAGGCATCATTCAGATATCCTTCTCTTTTGCTGGCGATTCTATGCATGATAAGAATGATAATAGCGGCAGTTCTGACGCTTGATCATTCTTATAGGCAGCGGGAGAGGACACCCCCCTCCTGCCGCCATCCGGTGCTTCTCCGGGTTCTCCCGTGCCATCGGGGGCCCAGAGAATGAATCGGCCAGCGTTGCATGAGGATCATAGAGATTTCCGGTGACCAGATGGTCACGAGTCATTTCTATGACCGTCGGAGGCCCCTGGGAAGTACCCAGAAGTAAACAAAGCTGCAATTGCGGCTAGTAAGCATGAGATCGGTGATTTATTTTTCATGATCTCATGCTTTCCAGCCTGGAGGAGAGATGTAGGGTTTTATTTACCCCGCATCTCTCCATAAAGAGGACCTGTCACACACCATTCCTATTACAAGGGATGTTTACATCCCTTGTAATAGGAATAAAAGTGATCCAATTATTATTATTTTTTTTAAAAGTAAAAAAAATAAAAATAATGAAAAAAAAATGTAAACGTCCCTGTCCCCGGTAGCTCGCGCTCAGAAGCAAACGCACATGTACGAACGCGTGCGTTAGAGCGTGTGCAACAATTCTAGCACTAGACCTCCTCTGTAACTCTAAATTGGTAACCTGTAAAAAATTTCAAAGCGTCGCCTATGGAGATTTTTAAGTACCGGAGTTTGGCGCCATTCCATGAGTGTACACAATTATAAAACGTGACATGTTAGGTATCTATTTACTCGGCGTAACTTCATCTTTCATATTTTACAAAAAAAATTGGCTAACTTTACTGTTTTGTTATTTTTTAATTAATGAAACCATTTTTTTTCCAAAAAAAAAGCGTTTGAAAAATTATTGCGCAAATACTGTGCAAGATAAAAAGTTGAAATGACCGTCATTTTATTCCCTAGGGTGTCTGCTAAAAAAACATATAATGTTTGGGGGTTCTTAGTAATTTGGAGGTGGTATAAAAAGCCCTGTATTGAAGTGGTTAAAGCAGCACGTCAATGTAACATAGTGCTCATATACTGCATTTTTACTTCATGCAGTATATGATTAGCTAATAAAAATTAGAGTACGGCACAATCCTGTCCTACTCGTATGAGATACACAATGAATTGTTAAAAAATATAACAGTAAAAAAAAATGTAACCCAAATTAGGGTGTTCCTTATTGTAGAGTGAGTGTGTCAGTGTCAGTTCAATGACTCTCATGACTATTCATCAGAACCAGTTATTTGATGAGTTTAACTACTGGGTCATTCTTGATTTGAGCCTTGTATTCATATTAAAGATTTCCAATAAATCTATGCACTTGTTCCATTTGTATCTATTTTGTTACAGCTGCCAAAGGAAATGAAGAGAAATGCAGATATAAGCACGAAAAATCTTAGGCTTTAGCCATTGATCTGAGGCTAAGGCAATGTTCTATTGTCTGTAAGCTATGGAAGAAACCATTAACAAATAAATAGCATAGAGTTTTTTTGCTACATAGTCTTGTCATCTTTTCTTTATATTCTGAATATATTATATATTATAATAAGCAATACACCTCAATTTGTAGGCATCCCTAGAGCCAGGTGTAATGACTTATAATGTGCACAATCTTAACTGCATGACTATCCTCATGGTTAACTTTTTAATGCTACCAGACTCGTTAAACAGGGCAGTGCAGGCAGGACAAAGTCCTGAAAACCAGCAGCAACTAATAATCCTCATTTCAACAGTTAACAGTAACCAACTCAACAAAAGATAATTGCTCACTAATTGCTTTTATGCTGTAAAACATCAGACAGTAACAGGTGGTAAAGTGTGTTTGTAAAAGACACTCCATTCACCCATGAGCAAAGACTACGATGCGAGACCTGGATATATTTGCTTACCTATGCACTGAAGGCCATTTCCAAGGAAACCATCTCTGCATCGGCATATATAACCACCCTCCATGTTGATACACTCTGCATTGTGTGGGTCACAGGCATCAAAGTGTGGCAAGCATTCATCAATATCTAAAGTAAAGCATCAAGTTAAAAACAAACAGTAAGCAAGTGTTCACACTTTCTGAAAGGCCTTGATTATATAAATTCTATGACTCAGAACTCTCATTATTAGTTAAAAGTATTCGTCAGAATATTATATTGCTCTATCTACATTAGGACTCATGGATACAGTCGTAGCTGCCAGGGAGTCCACAGTAGGGATGAGCTTTTTGTTTGAGTCGAACACAAGTTCGACTCGAACATTGGCTGTTCGCCCGTTTGGCGAACCTCAAACAATTTGGGGTGTTCGCGGCAAATTCGAAAAGCCACGGAACATCTTTTAAAAGTCTATGGGAGAAATCAAAAGTGTTCATTTTAAAGGTTAATATGAAAGTTATTGTCCTAAAAAGTGTTTGGGGACCCGGGTCCTGCCCCAGGAGACATGTATGAATGCAAATATTTTTTTTTTAAACGGCCGTTTTTTCGGGAGCAGTGATTTTAATAATGCTTAAAGTGAAACAATAAAAGATAAATATTCCTTTAAATTGCATACCTGGGGGTGTCTAAAGTATGCATGTAAAGTAGCGCATGTTTCCTGTGTTTAGAACTGTCCCTGCACAAAATATAATTTCTGAAGGAAAAAAAGTCATTTAAAACTACTCGCGGGTATTCATGAATTGTCGGTCCCGGCAATACAGAGACAAGTCATTGAAAAAAAATGACAGGGGTCCCCCTCCCCAGTCCATTACCAGGCCCTTTGGGTCTGGTATGAATATTAGGGGAACCCCTGCCATTTTTTTAATGACTTTTATCTGTATTGCCGGGACCCGACACTTCATGTATAGCGCGAGTAGTTTTAAATTACTTTTGTTCCTTCAAAAGTGATATTTTGTGCAGGGAACCAAAATTAAAAAAAAATGTGTGGGGGTTCCCCCAAATTCCATATCAGGTCCTTCAGGTCTGATATGGATATTAAGGGGAACCCCACGTAATTAAAAAAAAAAACGACGCGGGGTTCCCCCAAAAAATTAATACCCTTAAGGTCTGCTATGGATTTTAAGGGGGACTCTGTGCCAAAATAAAAAAAAATGGCGTGGGTTCCCCCAAAAATGCATCCTGCCAGGTTGCGTGCTCGGATAAAGGGATCTGGTATGGAAATCTTTGGGAAACTTCGCATTAATTTATTTTTGGCGGGGAGTTCCCCTTAAAATCCATACCAAACCTGAAGGGTCTGGTATGGATTTTTTGGGGGAACCCCACGTAATTTTTTTTAAATTATGCGGGGTTCCCCTTAATATCCATACCAGACCTGAAGGGCCTGATATGGAATTTGGGGGGAGCCCACACATTTTTCTTTTTAATTTTGGTTCCCTGCACAAAATGTAATTTTTGAAGGAAAAAAAGTAATTTAAAACTACTTGCGCTATTAATGAATTGTCGGGTCCCGGCAATACAGATAAAAGTCATTGAAAAAATAGCAGGGGTTCCCCTTAATATTTATACCAGACCCAAAGGGCCTGGTAATGGACTTGGTAGGGACCCCTGTAATTTTTTAATGACTTTTCTCTTTATTGCCGGGACCGGCAATTCATGAATAGCCGCGAGTGATTTTAAATTACTTTTTTTCCTTCAGAAATGACATTTTGTGCAGGGACAGTTCTAAACACGGGAAACATGCGCTATTTTACATGCATACTTTAGACACCCCCCAGGTACGAAATTGAAAGGAATATTTCACTTTTATTGTTTCACTTTAAGCATTATTAAAGTCACTGCTCCCGAAACAAATTACGCTTTTAAAACTTTTTTTGCATTGATACATGTCCCCTGGGGCAGGACCCGGGTCCCCAAACACTTTTTAGGACAATAACTTGCATATTAGCCTTTAAAATTAGCACTTTTGATTTCTCACATTCGAGTCCCATAGACTTTAACGGTGTTCGAATGTTCGCGTGAACTTTTGGTCTGTTCGCATGTTCTGGATGCAAACCGAACCGAGGGGGAGGGGGGGGGTGTTCAGCTCATCCCTAGTCCACAGGTAACATGTACAGCTGCAAATAAAAGTCAATGGGGTTGATTTACTAAAACAGGAGTGTGCAAAATCGGTGCAGCTTTGCATAGAAACCAATTAGCGTCCAGTATTTGTTGTCAAAGCCTAGTTGAACAAGCCAGAAGCTGATTGGCTACCATGCACAGTTACGCCAGAGTTTCCACTCTCCAGTTTTAGTAAATCAACCACAAACGCTCTACGCGGCTATACGTATTCATACGTAAGTACTTGCGGAAACGCGCATATGGATATACAACTCTGGATGCAAATTTCTGCCTCCAGAGTTGCAAGTCTGTATGCATGTGGATGTTTTTGCAGGTACTTGGGTATACATGCTTATAGGCACCTATGGCCATTGACTTCTATAGGTGGCTGTACACATTATCTGTTGGCTTCCTGGTGGGGAAATATGCTGGGATTTACACCATATGGCCAGATACAGCCATGTGCATGAGCCCTTACAAGCAAATGCCTTTATAATCCTTCTGACTGCAAAGTATATAAATTAGGGAGATGAGTGGTGGAATGTGGTGTCCACTTCTTCACCTTCTAGTTTCTACCATTATATCAATAATGTGGCAGCTGTTTTTTTCATTGAAACATCAGAGGGAGGTTGAGGGCTGTCTGTTATTGGTAATGTAGAGAGAGGTGCGTGATGTACAATAAATTCACCTGTGCCAAGAATATATGTGCGGAACAAATAAAGTTAGTCAGAGTTTACATTCCACAGTGAGATTTGTTTAAATAGTAGGAGATTTGTGCTGTATTTAAAAAGAGGTGTCACTTATGTATGCTTAATATAAAATAGTAAAATTATATTTTGCACTAGAAATGTTCATATAATATTAATTACCATGGACATATGCGGCAAGAAATGCTATGCCTTTTTAAAATGGCCAAAATGTTTTGCATTTTTATATACACAACTGTTATGGTTAATGTCATTCAATATGTAGGTCTAAAGAGCAGTTCTCAATGATTCAGGCATAAGACTGAACAAAGGAAAATCCATTTTTTTAAATATTGCATAATAATAAAAAATAATGATAATAATTATAATAATAGTTTGCATTCTGTCTTGATTCCTTTTACATTGTCTAGCCTTTACTGGAAAAATTATATAATATACACAACATAACATAAATATCTGATCTGGTAACCACATGCCTAGATACATTTTTCATTCAGATTTTTATGTAAGGCACAGAACTCTGTCTATAGTTGCCAACATCTAAGAATGGCGGCACACTACAATTATATCAAGGCATATATATCAAGTCAAGATAACACATATATATTGTAGGAAATTAAAGTGGAGTTCCACCCATAAATATAACATTACATCAGTAGTTTTAAAAAAATGTCATTAGTCCTTTACGAAAAAATTTTTTTTTTGATGCCTTCAAAGTGTTGTTGCTAGGCAGAATAGTTAATCTTCCCACTTCCTGCACGTAGGTGCTTAAGCTTCCTAACCTACACCGCACAGACTCCTGGGAATGTAGTGGGTGTAACTTTCCAGGAGTCTGTGCACTCCCCAGTCTCAAAGAATCATGTGACTTGGACAGCACCTGATCTGACACTGCTTGTGCAGCACTGAGCATGTGCGAGATCTTCAAGGCTGAAATCCAGGAAGTCATACAGTCTGGCTTCATGATACCCACACTTAAGATGGCCCCAGTCAATTTCTATTTTATAAAGTGTCTAAATGCTGTTACAACCTAACAAAACGGACCTTAGTTTACAGGCCAACTTTACTAGAATACATTAAGCTTGTGTATTACAGGGGTATTTATATATAAAAAGTGAAATTGTGGCCGGAATTCCGCTTTAATGCAGCTTTCCAAAATGCAGGCACTTTTACTGTAAGGCCGATCGCATATTGGTTATCTTGCCCCTGGTGAGAATTTGCTTGTGTCAAAATAGCTAAAAAAAATGCTGAGAAAATTCTCACCTGTTTCCACGTGTCACTCCTTTGCTGGCTGGATAAGCAAGGGGTCACTCCTTTGCTGGCTGGATAAGCAAGGGGTCACTCCTTTGCTGACAGAATCGTAGCAGAATGTCACTGGCCAGCAACAGACTGACACCTTGCTTATCTGGTCAAAGAAGGTGAAGTGTATAAAAACAAGAAAGTATTTGTTGTTCTGCCCTGTATAGTGATGTAGTCACCGGCGAATTGTCACCAGTTACAGGATTTTTAGTGTGCCATAAACCTTAGCGTTCATCAGTGTTCAAAATCTGAGACATTGCTGGGGACACACTTTTCCAGGAACATATTGTAACACTTCGATAAAGTAAAAAAAAAAAAAAAAGGAAAAAGCTTGATGCAACCATGTATTGCACCGCCTCTCACCCCCTACACAACACAACCAACAATGGGCCTTCTTTAAAAGGAAAAACTGCAAAATACACAACAATATTGATGTTGAAACTATGGTTCCACTTTTCTGAAAAATAAGCTAGAATGCTTATTCATATTCTATAATTTGAGATAATCAATGTAAATACATCTTAACTAAAGTCAAAATAAGTAATAGATTGACAAGACGAAATATAAACAGGAGCATGCAAATATGTATGCTCAGCAGAAATATGTTCCTTTCCAGCACTGGCAGGTTAGTGTAAGAGTTGTGTTGGGCCTTTAATGCAGGGTTTGATGTCATAGCAAACTTTCAAAAGAGGACTGTTATCCCCCACTAAGTGAGTAAAATATACTATATGATCAAAAGTTTGTGAAAAGCTGACGTCACACCTAGTTAAAGATTATTGGACATCCCATTTCAAGACCATGGGCATTAGGATGCAGCTTTCCCCTTTGCAGCTATAACAGCTTTACACTTCCAGGTAGGCTTTCCAGAAGATTTTGGGATGTGTTTATGGAAATTTGTCCTCATGTAGCCAAAAGAGCATTTTTAAGGTACTGATGTTAGATGAGAAGATGTGGCTCACAATTGGTGCTCCAACTCATCCCATATGTAGTAGGGTTGAGGTCACGGCTCTTTGTAGACGACTGAAGCTTCTCCACACCAAACATTTCAAACCATGTCTTTTTGACCCCGCCTTTTTTGTTGCAGGACTGATGATCTGGTGTACTTTTCGCTATATAGTGTTTTTGAAATGGCAGTGAGTACAATTCAGCTGAAAGTCATTAACAACCTAGCTGAATATGAAATGTGTTACAATATCCTAAATCCTTTACATGCTGAAATCAAATGTAAGCTTAACTTTGATGTTAAGAGTTATAAGTGTGATAAGTTTATACTGCATGCAGTAAAAGCTCATTTTTTGCCAAAAATTATCTGTCATGATTCTCTGGTGTCAAAACATCCTTTTCAGAAGCCATGAAGAACCTCATAACGGTTGTTACAATTGTTCAGAACTGGGAAAACGGACCACAAAAACATAACATATATATAAAAATATCTTAAACCTGATAACAATTGTTATAATTGGTCAGAACTGAGAAAATTGTCCACAAAACACAATAGATATATAAAAATATTCATTGAGTTTTCAATATCTAAAGCATCTACAAAAACAGAAATGTCAGTGTCAGCTGGACTAATGGCTTATATCACTCCATAATTCCTATAGCAACAGAGATGAATGGGAGCTTGTTTTAAGCCTCAAACAATGTAAATTCTTGCATATTCTGGGCACAGGGAATCTCTGTGAACCCCCTGCATTTTACTTACATCATGGGTTGGGGGTGATTTATTACTTGACGTACAAAAAAACTGAAAGGGTTTCATCATTTCTTTGCACTTGATTACTGCAGTGAAAATAAGTAAGTGATTTGGTCATTACCATGACAGGACTTGCCATTCCCAGTATAGCCTTCCAAGCATTGGCATCTTGGTCCATCTTCTGATGGCACACAGTAAGCATTGATATCACACGAACTGTCCCCACAGCCACTCTCATCTGTTTGAAGAACAAAGTTTATAGCCTTACATTTCTGCCAGAAAGAATTACAGACCCAACAGGTGTCCCAGCTATGTGACCTTTTTAAATTACATTTTCAGGTCAATATGGATTATTCTTAAAATACTATCACAGCAGCTAGTTCCTGCAGTGCATTACCATCTATAGTTTCCAATGGGAGACGCTTTTATTAGATTAACACTGTGAGTGTCTAGCTCAATGTGGCATTGAAATGAACACAGATCTACAAATTAAGGTGTATTGTACTATATGCCTCAGTTACAAAACCATTGCTGATACTTCCTAGTATTATTAAAAAGGAAAAACATTTATAACTAAAATTCACAAATTATATTAGATGCCTGAGATATAGCTAAATATATAATGGTTGATTTACTGAGTTTAGGCTGTTCACTTAACTTACTGTAGTTTATAAGGTGAACTTTTGACTACCCAACCATGTGAGAGGGTAATCATTTTTGGTGTCTCTATCCACAATATACAGCATGGATAAACAAATCTCTCATTGTGGTTATTGTATTTGGATAGTCAGCCCTGCCAGATGATTGTATGCAGTAGTTGTTCAGCAGAAAATTATGCAGCAGGCCACCTACTTCAATGTGGTCAGCAGGGCCATCCACTGAGCGAATTTTGAATGGTTCCTCAGGAACCATCAGAAATCCGAACAGTGTATGGCTCACATAAGACAATTGTGAGGCTAGAGAGACTGAATCTACCTAGCAAGGGCACAGACAACAGGGGTTCCCCATTCATTCCAAAACTGAAAAAAATTGTATTAAATCTAAGTTAAAAACTTTGATTAATTGGATGTATCTGGCTACAGGTATACCTCAAGCAAAAGGACAATGCCTGTTGTTCAACATAATTAGTCTGAGGCCTCGTACACACTACCGGTTTCCTCGGCAGAATCCATCAAGAAACTTGGTGGGAGAGCTTTTTTGCCAAGGAAACCGGTCGTGTGTACATTTTTCATTGAGGAAACTGTCGAGGAACTCGACGAGCAAAAAAGAGAGCAAGTTCTCTTTTTCCTCGACGGGAGTCTCAATTTGCTCGTCGAGTTCCTCGTCGAGCTGGTTTTCAACGAGAAACTTGAGCGTGTGTATGCTAAGAAACCCGCGCACGCTCAGAATAAAGTATGAGACGGGAGTAAAAGTAGCATTTGTAATGGAGATAACAAATTTTTCAAGCTGTAGCATGAGATTAGCAAAAGCAGCCCCAAGAGTTGTGCAAGTGGAATCGAACTTCCCCCGCCATTGTATGTGTTGTACGTCACCGCGTTTAAGAACGAGTAGATTTTGTCTTGACAGTGTGTACGCAAAGCAAGCTTGTCGAGTTCCTCGACAAGCCTAACAAGGAACTCGTCGAGGAAAACAATGTGTCTTTTCCAACGAGTTCTCGGTCGTGTGTACGAGGCCTGAGCCAGTGACTGTTGAACAGTGACATTGGAAGCAACATGAGAGTAAGGCCTGGTTCACACTGGTACGATTTGAAATGCGATTTGAGATGTCAAATCGCATCTCAAATCGGCGGCATTTGTCAGCAATTGTCGGCAATGGCACCGTCCTAATCGGTGCAACGCTGCATCTGCGGCGCTGCACCGATTTCAAAAAGTAGTTCCTGTACTACTTTTTGCAATTTCGGGCCGCGATTTACATTGACATCTGTGCAGAAACCTGCACAGAAGTCTCTGAAATCGCGGCCGAAATCGGGACTGCCAGCAGAAGTGAAATTGTGCCAGTTCAGCTGAACTCGCACGGCTTCACTCCCGCAGCCCAGTGTGAACCTGGGCTTAAATCTAGAACAGAAGCTAGGTCAGAAGTGGTAGCCAGTGTATATTTCACAATGGTGTAGAAGTTGGAACCTGAGCATTTGAAGAAAAACTACATAAGAGTTTAATCTTTGGTGAAAACCAAAGTAACCCCTATCAGTAGCCCCAGGATTATGTGCAAACCTACACTTTTCCTGTAAATGTCAAGTTCGGCCCTGCCCCTCGCCTTTTCTGAGGATTCCTTTTGACCCTTTGATGTGATGTGCAACCACACCGACCAGTAGCAGAACAGTCGCTGGGACGTGGTGTATCCAGGTTTGGCTTTTTACTAAAAAGTCAAGATATGAGCTTAACTATATTTGTCTGTATCGCTGATTGTACTAATTATTCATTATTTATCATGTCCTCAGTTGGAATTGCCTAGGATTATGTTAACTAAATGTTGTAAGAAACTTTTCTACATAGAGTTGACTATGTTAATATTTGCAGGATAATTGCTTTGCAGTCAGATTATCTACTGAATATACTAACTATAGATTATCTATCTATCTGGAGATGGCTGATTAAAAGAAATATGTAAAACTTTTTAATATTATGTCATTTGTACACTACTATTAAAGGGGTTGTAAAGGTACATTTTTTTTCCTAAATAGCTTCCTTTACCTTAGTGCAGTCCTCCTTCACTTACCTCATCCTTCCATTTTGCTTTTAAATGTCCTTATTTCTTCTGAGGAATCCTCACTTCCTGTTCTTCTGTCTGTAACTAAACACAGTAATGTGACACTTTTTCCCTGGTGTGGAGAAAGCCTCTTGAGGGGGGAGGGGGCGAACAGGAGTGTCAGGACACCCATTAACACACAGCTTATTTCTCTATCTGTAAAGTAGAGAGTGTCCTGACCCTCCTGCTTGCCCCCTCCCCCCTCAAGAGGCTTTCTCCACACCAGGGAGAAAGCCTTGCATTACTGTGTGTGTAACAGACAAAAGAACAGGAAGTGAGGATTTCTCAGAAGAAATAAGGACATTTAAAAGCAAAATGGAAGGATGAGGTAAGTGAAGGAAGCTTATTAGGGATTTTTTTTTTTACCTTTACAACCCCTTTAAAAGAAGCTGAAAAATAGCAGACTTTCTGGATAAATCACTAGTAAAAAATGTAAAGGAAAAAAAGCCTAAAAAATAAATAAACACAGTGCCCACATTCAAATGGGGCGTGTACCATTTAAATTAGGTGCGTTCCCGCGCCAAACGATCTGCGAATGCTCCGTGTGAAAATTTCCCGACGTGCTTTGCGCGAAATTACGGCGCCCAACGTATTTTTTGAACAGCGACGTGCGTTACGTCGTTTCGTATTCCCGGACGTCTTCCGCAAAAAAAACAAAAATTTGAAATTCGACGTGGGAACGACGGCCATACTTTAACATGGCTGGATCGCCGTAATCAGATAATTTGCATACCCGACGCTGGAAAACGACGCAAACTCCACCCATCGGCCGCCGGAAAATTACACCTAGGATCCGAAGGCGTACGAAGCCGTACGCCTGTCGGATATTAGCCAAAAGCCGTCGTATCTTTTTTGTGAATTACAAAGAAAGATACGACGCGGCAAATTTAAAAATACGCCGGAGTATCAGTAGATACTCCGGCGTATTTCCTCTGCGAATCTGGCCCATGGTGCTTAGGTATTTAGGTTACTTTTTAAGGCTGGTTGGAATGAAAAGTGGAGCTGTTATCTGCGGCAGTGGCATTAAACCTGTGAGTACTGGAACTTGTGTCAGCTCTTGGACAGACAGCAAGATGGTATGAATCTTTCAAATGTTTCTTTACAATGGTATTTCAGGTTTCACTTGTCTCATCACATAATATTCATCCGCATTGGGGTTGATTTACTAAAACCGGAGAGTGCAAAATCTGGTGCAGCTGTGCATAGTAGCCAATCAGCTTCAAACTTCAGCTTGTTCAATTAAGCTTTGACAAAAATTCCTGGAAGCTGATTGGTTTCTATGGAGAGTTGCTCCAGATTTTGCACTCCAGTTTTAGTAAATCAACCCCATTGTCCTTGAGAATTTATCTATAGGTTGCTTGGGATGGAAAATGTTTTATAGCACTCAAATTTAATGCTAACAAAAAATCAGCACCATTGTTTTTCAAGCACCTTATAACGTACAACTTCAAATAGCACGTGTTTCACCTAATATATGCAATGTATCTTAAAAATATTGAATATGTTGTAATGGTTTGCAAACTACCTGTTTGGTTGAAAACTTTTTTTTAATAATATAATATTTATATTATATTTATATAACTGTTTGATACTATATTATGGGATAATAATTAACACTTGTCTTTAAAAGGCACTAGTACCCCTTATTTTTTATTTTTTTTACCATACTAAGCATATAAAGCATTTGAAAAGTGCATGTTTCGTATTAGACATTACTAACTATCAGGGTGGTCTATGGAAGCTGAGCTACAAAGTAATAACAATGGCTGAGAAGCATATTTGCGTATTCATCTGCAAGCTTTTTAATTTCACTGTAAATAAATAAAAAGGACTGTGCTAAACCTTCACACTACCATGCTTACAGGCAAGCTAAAATAAATTGATTTCTTAAAATAAAATAAATGTGTAAACAGTTGATGTGAAAAAGATCCCTCTAACAAAACTGTAGGATAACTTCTCCAGAAATCTATTTCGCGAGTTTCAAAAACCCCAAAGACTCTTGTCATAAATTATGAATGGACAATACTGATTTCTATGCTGTTGAGTTTCGTCTGTTTGGCGACATTTAAAAAAGTAAATAAAGAGCTAAAAATAATTGCTGCCATTTCATGAGGACATAAAAAATACAGACAAGATTAATTTTCTCTGACAGTAAATGTATGAAGCATTGTGCAAAAAAAATGTATTGCAGGTAGAAATACTAGGGACAGTTTACAATATTTTTTTGACGTGCAAGAAAAGATCCTCTATTGATAAAAATCTAAAGCTACAAAATTCTAAAAACTTTAAATTTAACTAATTACATTTTTTTACTGCTAATATTTTAATATTTTACTATAATGTTTTACTATTTTGCATTTTTTTCACCATAGTGATCCATATCTATTTAAAATATATCTAACAAAAATATAAAAGGAAATGATTAGAACCCCTATGATTTTTTTTTCTGTCTAATCATTGGGAACATTTCCTTTCACTCTCGCTATGGAGACATAACATGAAGTTGGAGGAAATCTCTCCAAAGTGAAAGGAAATCCCTTTGTCACGGAGCAGGTGTCCTTATTGGAAGATTTTCCCTCATCTCCTGATCTAGTAACAAACTTTATATTTCCCATCGATTTCTGCCCTGGGGACAATAGTCATCAAGACCAATAAAGAAGGTGATTTCTTTTTTTCTCCCTCTTTCCTTCTCTGGCTTTTCTTATTCTCCATTTACTTCCTTGCTATTCTATAAAAAGAAATTACAAGAGGGAGTAGGCAGCTCTGCATTTCTTTTTGTGTGGTTTATTCCTTAAAGTACAGAAAGAATGAACCCATATCTGACTTACTCTCTACAGGCATACCCCACTTTTAAGTACACAATGGGGTTTATTTACTAAAACTGGAAAGTGCAAAATCAGGCTCACTTCTGCATCTAAACCAATGAGCTTCCAGGTTTTATTATCAGTCTTAATTGAACAAGATGGGGTTAGAAGCTCATTGGTTTCTATGCAGAAGTGAGCCTGATTTTGCACTCTCAAGCGATAGCAAATAAACCCCATTGTGTACTTAAAAGTGGGGTATGCCTTTATATTGTTCTCTTGATTTTCTATGGAGTTACAACATTGGTTTACGGTATAGAAATGTTGTATGGTATATCATTGGCTATGGAAATGTCTACATACTAGTGTTGTACTGTTCCAGATCTGCCTATCCCTGATCCTAAATAAAATATTTGCAAAAAAAGTTGGGAACAGAGACTGCAGTAAAACCAGACAGAGATTATAACCCCCTGATCCAAAAATAAAATAAAGGTTACATGTTAAAGTAACATGGATACATGTAAAGCAATGCTAACTAGGACACTTTCAGATAATGAACAACATTTACCAATTCATTGATATTTTTGTTTGACATGTTAAATAATAATAATATCACTATAGAAACGTATTCAACTCATTTAATTTGTTCATTATTAAGATGTTATCAAAAATGTGTAATTAAAAGCAGTAATCTAGTATTTTGACTATAAGGCTGTAAATGCAGCATGTTGTTTTGTGTTAATAAATTAATGGCAAAAATAATTCCAATATATATATATATATATATATATAGTATATATAGTATATATATAGTATATATATATATATATATATATATAGAGTAGATAATAGATAGATATATCTATAGATATATCTATCTATCTATCTATCTATCTATCTATCAGATCTATCTATATATATATATATAATATTATAGAGATAGATAGATAGATAGTAGATAGATAGATAGATATATCTATAGATATAGAGATATATAGATATAGATCTATACTGTATATCTCTATATCTATAGATATCTATATATCTATCTATCTATAGATATACATATCTATATAAAACAATAAATTGAGATATACTTTACCTGATAATAATATTTCAGCAACTAACTCATTGCTGCCATGGGCATCCTTTTTCGTAACGTTCCATAAAAGATGGTACTTAGAGGGCCGTAAGGGAACGACTGATTAAGTGTAGCTCCGTCGCTAACAGCTATGCCTTTTCTAGGTTCCGACGTGATGTCTGCAAAGGCTGAAACACAAAGAACCATCAAAACTTCATCTTAAACTAATTACACAGTCATTAGGTTAGTCATTATCAAGCTTCACACTTTGGCTCTCATTTTTTATTATTGTTCTTATTATAAGGGGCATTATGTGCATAATAGGATCAAGAGGTAAATATAGACAGCTTGGGAGCAGAATTATGTTTTATTATAGTCAGGTGCTAGCCGACTGTCCCATAATTTGGTGCGTGTTTAACGATAAGCAGAGACTAAGTTTAAACTAAAGGCTGAATAAAAGAGTGTTACACTTCTAACAAGCGAACGCTCTCCACTTTGAACATGAGCCAGTGCTTAAGCCCAGGCCTTCAAAGAAGATGAACGAGGACACTCCCTCTGCACGCAGTGGTGCCAAGCCAGGATATCTGGACACATCACAAGTATTCTCAGATTAGATTGTCAGCACAGTAAAGCTTCTATTATGCTACATCAAGGCATCTAAAGCAGTTCTCTTCCCCTTTTCCATTCTTTATGTCTGGGCCAGAAATACAATTCAAACCATGAAGGGTATCAAAACAAAGTGGTTCTTCTAATTCCATCCTTCTAACACTATAAAAGATTAGGACTGCAATGTAGTTATGAGCGCGCAGAAAAACAATGACTCACTGGCGCATTATTGTCTATTTAGGGAGAACGTGCGCAGGACCCACAGTGTGATAAAATGATAAGCTCACAAAAGAAAAAACCCTCATAAAGGATACACCTGAATACACTGTAAATAAAAACATATTTGGTGGAAGATTAAGTTAATCCCGGAATACCTGCTGTTGTTTCAGAGGCATTAGCAGTTTTTTTTTTTTTTTCATGGCTTTGTATCATAAAGTCTTTATTGAACAAATGATGCACGCGCAGTCTGCTCTCACACATCACCACCCTGACACCTTTTTATGAATGGAAAAGCGTTCTTCCTTACCAAGCTCATCAATGTCAGCTGTCAGGTCACAATTTTCCAGGTACACTTAGGAACAATCCGTTGATAACGCAGGCCAAAATTAGTACTCCCGCTGTAGAGGTGCATTGCTAATTTCAATATTTTAAGTAGCTCTTAGCTTTTAGATTAAGTGATTTTAAGAGTTTAAAGGATAGAAAATGTTAACATATGTTCCTCAATTAGTTACAGCTAAAGCGCATGCTGTGATTGGGACCATTAATATACCAATGGGCCCATTTATAAAAGGTCCAAAGGAAAAATTGTGATCAATATTCACTTGCTATTAACTAAGGCTAGGTTCACATCACGATTTTTAACATCCGATAATCGGACCGTTAAATCGGATGGAATCGTATATGACAAAATCGTATGTAATCGTATGTCAAAAAAAAAATCGGATCCTGATTTAAATAATGTCTGGCAATGGCCATAAAAGAAGATTCTTGCAGTTTCTAGCTCGTTCTAGTGTCTAGTGAGCATGCGTAATAAAAAATCGGGGTACGATTTAAACGGATAAAAACGCACAGTCATCCGATTTATACGCATTTAGATTGACCCTAAAATATAAAAAAAAATCGGACACGATTTTAATACGTTTCAAATCAGGACCAAAAATCGTGGTCAAACACGATTTTTGATGCGATTTTAAATCGTATCAAATCTGATGCGGATCAAATCGGATGCACTTGGGGACCTACATTAATGAATGGAAGTGAATGGATACGTTTTGCCATACAGATTTGTACGATTTCAAACCTAAGAATCGTGAGAACAAGTAGGATGATAAAATCGTGGTGTGAATGCACCCTTACTGTTGATCATTTTCCTTTTTACTGTTTTTAGGTGTTTTTCACACTATTTGGAGGTTTCTTCTTTTTTTTCCCCCTGTCAATTAATTCCAGCTGCAATTTTTGGTGAGAACCCTTCCTACTATGCCAAGATCGAATGGTGAACATGAGAATGTATACCACAATACAGCATACAACCAGGATTTTTCTGATGTTATGTTACATTTATTTTTATTTTCTCGAAGAAATAAAAAGGGTAAGTAACATATATGCAATATATATATATAATATATATATATATATATATATATATATAAATATATATATATATATATAAATATAATATATACACATATATATATATATATATATACACTATATATTATACACATATATATATATATATATATATATATATATATATATATATATATATAGATATATATATAATTTCCTATTAAGCAGTGATCATTTTTCATTGGGGAACAAAGATTGGTGGAGGGGGGGGGTCATTTTCTTACTATTAGAAATGATAACTGTTCCAAAGTTATATGTTTCATATGCAGTTATTATTAGACAGAGATTAGCAGGATATGTGTGTTGGGACTCTTGGGACTAATAAATTACAAATTGCTCATACATCACTGATTGTTTGCAACTTTTGTTTATTCAAATATATTCCCATTTCTTGGCTTCCCATGTTTTTACAGATTTATAAATGGCTGGCAAACTGAGCAATGAATGAGGCAGATTTATGCAAATACATTCTGTCTTTATTTTACTCTTTATAAACAGTCCCTATACACTATGGAGCGCTGGAGAGTGCAAACTCAGGCCCCCGTACACACGTCCGAGAAACTCGACGAGCAAAACGATGTGTTTTCCTTGTGAAGCCGCCGAGGATCTCGGCGAGCCAAGTTTCCCCCATTGACTAACGAGGAAATAGAGAACATGTTCTCTATTTGGCTCGGCGAGTTCCTCGTCTGTTTCCTCGGCCAAAAGTGTACACACGACCGGTTTCCTCGGCAGAATACGGCTCCGATCGAGTTCCTGGCTGAATTCTGCCGAGAAACTCGGTCGTGTGTACGGGGCCTCACTTCTGCAATAGAAACCAATCAGCTTCTAACATCAGCTCGTTCAATTAAGCTTTGGCAATACAACCTGGAAACTTATTGGTTTCTATGTAGAAGTGAGCCTGATTTTGCACTCTCCAGCTTTAGTAAATAAACCCCTATGAGACAAACACACATTTTCTCAATTTTAAGCATTTACTAACCTAAAAAAAAACTGTTACAAAATTGCTTTGAAAAGTTTTTTCACTTTTTCAATCAGTGGTAGACATAGAGGTTGGTTTAGGCTGGGTTCACACCTATGCGAATTGGATGCGGTTTTCACCACACCCAATTCGCATAGCAGGAGAATGTGACTGGCTCTCTATGGAGCCGGTTCACATACCTCTGGCACGGCTGCGGAGCGGCTTACACAGAAACGCTGTGTGTCTTTGCCTCCGTTTTAGGGCTGAATTCAGGCAAAGATTCGGCCCTGATTTGTCCCTGAAACCAAGAACAGGGATGATCTGCAGCCGTTTTAGGTGTGAACCGAGCCTTACTAATACTGGAGTGTATGAATCTGGTGCAGCAGTGCATGGTAGCCAATCAGCTTCTAACTTCAGCTTGTTCAATTAAGCTTTGACTATAAGACTGCTTTCTAGTTTTAGCGGTGCTTTACCATCGCTATTCAGCCAATAGCGGGGTGCTTTTAACCCCCGCTAGAGGCAAAATAAAGGGTTAAGTTCCTCCTCCCCAAACTCACTTATCCTTGTCTTTATGGACCTTGCTTTGTGCACTGGTCCAAATCATTTGGTGGAGGAGGGATCATGGTGTGGTTGTTTTTCAGGGGTTTGGTTTGGCCCCTTAGTTCCAGTGAAGGGAACTCTAAAGGCGTCAGCATACCAAGACATTTTGGACAATTTCATGCTCCCAACTTTGTGGGAACAGTTTGGGGGTGATCCCTTCCTGTTCCAACATGACTGCTCACCAGTGCACAGAGAAAGGTCCAAAAAAAGACATGAATGAGCGAGTTTGGGGTGGAGGAACTTGACTGGCCTGCACAGAGTCCTAACCTCAACCCGATAGAATACCGTTGGGATAAATAGGAGTGGAGACGGTGAGCCAGGCCTTCTCTCCAACATCAGTGCCTGACCTCACAAATGCGCTTCTGGAAGAATGGCCAAACATTCCCATAGACAAATTCCTAAACCTTGTGCACAGCCTTCCCAGAAGAGTTTAAGCTGTTAAAGTTGCAAAGGGTGGGCCAACTCAATATTGAAACCTACGGACTAAGACTGGGATGCCATTAAAGTTCATGTGTGTGTAAAGGCAGGCGTCCCAATACTTTTGACAATAAAGTGTACATTAGGACACCTGCCGTGAAATGCAATGCAGCCACCACTTCATTACATGCAAGTAGCAGCAAATAGGCTGTGAAAGATCAGCATCACTAAAAGACAACTTAAGCTGGCCATACATTGTCTAATTTTCTTATTCAATTTCCTTTAGATTTACCTTCAACTATGTAGTGCAAGGACTTGCCTGATTGCATACAAATTGAAAGTGTTTAGCTTTGACCTCTCATTATATGGTATTATTTTGGTAAATATAAAGGAAAATTGTACAAGACAATTGTATAATATATGGCCAGCCTCAGGATGGAAAAAATATTTTCTTAAAAAAAAGTTATTTATTTCGAGTTTACATCAAATTGTAACCACTTGCTGCTCGCTCCACCTACATGTACTGCAGGGGGCGGCAGCTCTCCTGTGCGGAATTACATACCTATTTGTAATTTCGCTCTTCCGGGTCTGCGGCACGCATGCACACCGCCGGTGACCAGCTCCCACTGTGATTGGACACAGTGGATGCCAATCAACGGGACCCGTCAAGAGTGGCAGAATGGCAGTCTGCCTATGTAAACAAGGCAGATCACTGTTCTGTGACAAGGGAAGACAGAGATCTTGTTTTTCTGCTAAGCAGGGACACAGATCTCGGTCTTCTTACAGTTAAAGCACACACCCGCCAAAGTTAGAAAGCACCCCCTAGGGACACATTTAACCCTTTGATCACCCCTGATGTTAACCCCTTCCCTGCCAGTGTCATTAATACAGTGATAGTGCCTTTTTTTTAGCCCTGATCACTGAATTAGTGTCACGCTTCCCTAAAAAAAGTGACAAAAGTGTCACTTAGTGTCCAGCTTGTCTGCCACAATGTCGCAGTCCAGCTATAAGTGGCTGATCGCCACCATTACTAGTAAAATAAATAAATTAATAACGACATACAAATATCCCATGGTTTGTAGACACTATGGCCTGGATTCACTTAACACTTACGCGGAGTATCTCGAGATACGCCGCGTAAGCGTCAATGTGCGCCATCGTATCTATGCGCCTAATTCTTAATGCAAGATACGCCTGAAATGTGGCTTCGTCCGACCGACGTAAGTTCCCTACGCTGTCGTATCTTGGCCGCATATTTACGCTGGCCGCAAGGGGCGCTTCCATTGAATTACGCGTTGAATATGTAAATGACCGAGATACGCCGATTCACGAACGTACTTGCACCCGTCGCAGTAATAGCATACGTTTACGTAAGGCATACGTCCGGCGTATAGTTATTCCACCTATAGGAGGCGCATCTCATGCAACGGTATGGACGACGGAACAGCCGTCGTATTTTACATTGTTTACGTAGTACTACGTGAATAGGGCTGGGCGTAGGTTACGTTCAGTGATTCGACGTATCTTAGGCGTTCGTTCCGACGTGATTCTGAGCATGCGCACTTGGAAGCGTCCACGGGACGGCGCATGCGCCGTTCGTTCGGCCCTTCATTTGCATGGGGTCACGGTTCATTTACATGTATCACACCCACTTCAAACTACTTTGAATTAGGCCGGCTTACGCCAAGGATTTTACGTTACGCCGGCGCAACGTTGGGGTGCGAGTGCTTTGTGAATACTGTTCTTGCCTCTCTGTGTTACGTCGGCGTAGCGCATATGAGATGCGATACGCCGGCTGAAATATACACCGCTCTACGTGAATCCAGCCCTATAACTTTTGTGCAAACCAATCAATATAGGCTTATTGGGATTTTTTTTTACCAAAAATATGTAGCAGAATACATATTGGCCTAAATCGACGAAGAAATTCGATTTTTTACTTTTATTGGATGTGTTTTATGGCAGAGAGTAAAAAATATATAATTTTTTTTCAAAATTGTCGGTCTCTTTTGTTTATATAATAAAAAAATAAAACCGCAGAGGTGATTAAATACCACCAAAAGAAAGTGCTATTTGTGGAAAAAAAGTACGTAAATGACATGTGTGTACTATGCATGACTGCGCAGTTGTCAAAGTAACGCAGTGCCGCGCCGCACAAAATGACCTGATCATGAAAAGGGGTAAACCATCTGGGGCTGAAGGGGTTAATGCATCATCTGTAGGCTCTAATACTACTGGTATTATACAATGCTCATGCAGACTAACAGTAGGGTTCACAGAAGCATTGCAAATCAATAGCATATAGGAGAAAACATTTTATTTTCTCTTTTTTTTGGCAGTGCTTTAGGAGATTGCACAAAGAGACTTCCATTTAGTGACAGCTGTAAAAATATGGCTTTAGATTACAGGCAAATGTTTATAAAATATGAGTGACTATCCATGTGACACAATTGAAAAGCATAAGCTTACATTTGAATTGTGAGATTCCGACTATTTCAACTGCATAAACATCTTCAGTGCAAAATAGCACAAATAGTTATGTCATGTTGTAATAAAATCCACATCAATCATTTGATCAGAAAACAAGTGTGTCATATAAGGAGAATTTCAAAGCTGGGGCACTAACATTTAAGGAATTAATGCATACTTTCACAGTAAGTACTCTGCAATTCTTGAAAAGAGCTTTTGGCAGTTCCATCAATGTTAAAGTATAACTTTTAAATTTTTAAGCTCAACCCTGGGAAATCTGAAAACTCTCAAGGGTTAATTGCTCAGTCTATCGGGCCTGGAAAAGGAGATTTACTTACCCGATCCTCTGCTTCTTCACGCTGCTAGAGCTCTTCCAGCAGTGTCTTCTCCCCTATGCTCCAGTGATCGGAAGTTATCAAGATTGATGCAGGGTCCACTGCCCTGCACTGGATGTTATATCCCGAGGAACAATCCTCCACTAGAGCATAGGTGAGCGTTGTCTACCGAAAGGGAATGCAGAATCGAGTAGGTAAAAGTGTAGAAAAAAAATAGAAATTATGCATAGGATGAATTCCAGAAAGTAACTGCTATATGAATCATCGGCCCTTACTCAAGATGGACACAGCCAGAAATGCTAGGGGTGGTTTTCAAAGTGATTTTTCACCAAAATAAAGTATAGAGACTTGGATGGATGGGGGAGTTTGCTGTGAATATTAAAATGAATTAAAGGCAAAGTAGGGCCAAAGTTCTTTTGGCCCTACTTCTCCTGTGGGTCACATACGTGCACTTTGTTCTGCACTCCTGTGACTTGTATTCAGTCAACAGTGGGCTAAAGTCTGCTGTTTGCTGACATCACTTAGCCGGTCCAAGCTCTGGAGAGATCCCGACTTCTAAGTCTGACCTGCAGCTGGTTTGGCCTCTCGTGCATTCTATGCATGAAGGTAAAAAACCTTCTGTGTGCAGCGGCCCCTTTGCCCCCTAATACTCACCTGAGCCCCCTTTTGATCCAGTGATGTGCCCGCGTACTGAGCATCTTCCGGGTCTCTCATTCCTCATTGGCCGAGACAGCAGAGAGAGCCATTGGCTCCTTCCATTGTAAATCACAGCTAATGAGGAGAGAGCCGGGTGGCTGAGCTGTGGCTCTGTGCATCATTAGGACGCATAGAGCAGGGCTCGATAGTAAGCATGGATCAGAGAGTTGCTTTTGGAGGCATTGGTTGAAGAGGAGGAGCCAGGATCGCTGGCCGAGGACCTTAGAGAAGGAGGATCAGGTCTGCTCTGTGCAATACCACTGCACAGAGCAGGTAAGTATAACATGTTTTTTTTTTCAAACTAACCTTTAATGTCGCTTAAAATATATTACATACATGCTTTACACAACATGTTCTCCTAACTAAAAATCAATGCAAATGCCAACTTGCAGAGTGCAGTAAACCAATGGGAATTCATATTTCGCTGATCCCATGTCAGTAAACTGAGATGTGATCTGTCACTTTACATAAATGCATTTTTCATATTACTGTTACTCTTTACACTGTCTGTTTTATTCATAAATTCAAGTGGCTCTCAGCATTACCAGCATATGGACCTTATACACATGAGCACTGGAGGACACTAGGCGAGCACTGGAGGACACTAGGCCATCTTCCACTTAATCAATGAGCATTGTCTATCCTTTTTGCTGCATGCAATGATATGAGCATTGGAGGACAAAATATAACAGCTTTAGGAATAGATGACACTATTCATCATGTTGTGAATGTGAACATTACAGTCAGATCCATGATGGGTTGTTTTTCCAATATAAACTTCAAATCCTGTACCCTCAAGCTCTGATTAAGGGGTATGGCTAGATCCATACTTTTGAATTTAGGGAGGCCGTTTCAGCTACAGACTCTGCATCAATTTTCAATCTGTCACCCATGGTTTTATTTATTCTGCAGTTTTCAGCGACCCAAACAATTGAGATTGTGATTGAATTTGATTCAAACCACCACAGTGCCCATCAAAAGTAATTTCCTATCAATTTCGATATTTGAAGCTGGGAAACTGCTTAAACCATAAGTTTCAAACTATGGTTAAAAGCTCATGGAAAAGCCTAGAATTAAAGTACACCTAAAGCCAAAACTTTATCTGGTTTATATAACTATCTGTGTTTTGGTTAGGTAGATTCATCCTCTCTATCTGTCTTGGTGACCACTTTGTCACTGGGACCAAAAGATAGGGAAAATCCAAAATGTTGAGTTGTCATCAGAACAGGAATATAGAAGAAATCTTCCAGTGGAGATGCTTGTTTCGGTGACAGCTGTTCAAACCTAGATTTACTTTTAAGGATATGCAGAGAGGTTTCAGCTAACTTGATTTAGCCTTTTGTTGATTTTGCTAAATCTCAATTTCACTCATTCAGCTTCTTAGGGGAAACTTGCTTGAGGCTGGGTTCACACTAGTGCGAATTGGATGTGCGTTTCACCGCATCCAATTTGCATGTCAGGAGATTGTGACCGGCTCTCTATGGAGCCAGTTCACATATTTCCGAAGCGGCTCTGGTGCGAATTGCAAATTTTCTTGTCCGTTTCAGGTCCGATTGTAGCCCAAAATTTTTTGAAATCAGACCTAAAACGGGGAAGGGAGACACACCAAACCCCTTGCTGTGAGCCGCTCTGTTCCTCAGTTCCCCAGCCTGAAAGAAGAACAATTAAATAAATAATGCATTTATAATTTGTATGTTTTAAAAAAATATATTGAGAGTAGTTCACGTCATGTGTCTTTCCCTTTTCTTGCATTTGATACTTTTTTGCATAATCACAATTGTCTGTATTATACTTGTAATAAAACAAACATAAAGTACCGGTAATCATGCTAATGAGGGTCCATTTTTTCCACGAGAACAGATTCAGAATATTTAAAAAAGGAGCTTCCAAAGCTATTTAAGGCCAACAGAATCCTTAAAAAAATATCAATGTCCACCTTAATTTCGTCTTTTCTTTTGGCTCCAATATATTTTACCTAACTGGACAGAAATTGACAGGAAATCTGGCAATTGGGACACAGATGGCAAAAACAGGTGTATTACCATTTCTTAATCCATTTAAAATGTAAAAACAGTTTTGGCTTCAGATATACTCCTTCCCACCAACCAACGAGTAAAGACCAGTCCTCCAATTCTTCCTACCTTCAGTTTGGAACTTACTTCTATCTGTGGGTAAATTGATGTGATGGGGAGTAGCCTGGAGACAGGGCAAACCTACCAAACCTACCAGTTTGTTTATGAAGGGACAGCTGTCAAGTTTCCATTTAATTTCAACACAAAAACATGATAAGTTTTAATCTAAAGTATATGTATATATATATATATATATATATATATATATATATATATATATAAAAGTGTCCCATGGGTTACATGCAAATTTGGCAGTAATCTACAAGATGGGAAATGTAACTGTGCACAGTTGAATTAATTTGTGTCTGATGGTTGGATAGTTGCCTTCAGCAATTTTTTATATATATATATAGATATATATCTATACTGTATATATCTATATCTATATATATATATATATAGATATATATCTATATGCAAATATATATATATGGATATATCTATATAGATATATAGCTATATATATATATATCTATATATCTATTTAATTATATAGATAGATATCTGTATATAGATAGATAGATAGATAGATAGATAGATAGATAGATAGATAGATAGATAGATAGATAGATGGATAGATAGAGATATCTATATCTATCTATCTATCTATCTATCTATCTATCTATATATATATATATATATATATATATATATATATATATATATATATATATATATATATTTATACAGTATATATATATATTTATTATTTATGTGGGGAAACAAAGCTTATTTTTAATTAACTAATTAATTAATTAGGTTTCCCTAATTTTATATGCAGAAGTTAATTGAACTTGAGATTACAGTTTTAGTTGGAGAGGATTTGCATCTTAACCAGTTCCCGACCCCCGCATGTACATATACGTCCACAATATGGCACGTACAGGCACATGGGCGTACATGTACGTCCTCGCCTATTAGCGGGTGGGGGGTCCGATCGGGACCCCCCCCGCTACATGCGGAGGTCGGGTCCGCTCGGGGAGCGATCCGGGACCACGGCGCGGCTATTTGTTTATAGCCGCTCCGTCGCGATCGCTCCCCGGAGCTGAAGAACGGGGAGAGCCGTGTGTAAACACGGCTTCCCCGTGCTTCACTGTGTCGGCGCATCGATCGCGTCATTCCCTTTATAGGGAAGACACGATCGATGACGTCATTCCTACAGCCACACCCCCCTACAGTTGTAAACACATACTAGGTGCACCCTAACTCCTACAGCGCCACCTGTGGTTAACTCCCAAACTGCAACTGTCATTTTCACAATAAAGAATGCAATTTAAATGCATTTTTTGCTGTGAAAATGACAATGGTCCCAAAAATGTGTCAAAATTGTCCGAAGTGTCCGCCATAATGTCGCAGACACGAATAAAATTGCTGATCGCCGCCATTAGTAGTAAAAAAAAAAAAATTAATAAAAATGCAATAAAACTATCCCCTATTTTGTAAACGCTATAAATTTTGCGCAAACCAATCGATAAACGCTTATTGTGATTTTTTTTTTACTAAAAATATGTAGAAAAATACGTATCGGCCTAAACTGAGGGAAAAAAATGTTTTTATATATGTTTTTGGGGGATATTTATTATAGCAAAAAGTAAAAAATATTGAATTTTTTTCAAAATTGTCGCTCTATTTTTGTTTATAGCGCAAAAACTAAAAACCGCAGATGTGATCAAATACCACCAAAAGAAAGCTCTATTTGTGGGGAAAAAAGGACGCCAATTTTGTTTGGGAGCCACGTCGCACGACCGCGCAATTGTCTGTTAAAGCGACGCAGTCCCGAACTGTAAAAACACCTTGGGTCTTTAGGCTGCATATTGGTCCGGGGCTTAAGTGGTTAAATAAGAGGCTCAAAAGCTGTTGAATGGCACTAGCTCTACATAGATCGTATGAATCACATTTTGGCTGGTCTAACATATGTTTTAATTTACACACCCATTACTTTTTATTTTTCTTCTGCTCGGGGACAAAACAGACTTTTGTCTTTTTTTTCACCTGTAATTCCTTCCACAAATCTTAAATACGTCAAGTATCGGTATGATCTTGGGTATAAAACTAAAGGCGGGCAGTGTGATTTTTATGAAATCTTTTGTGTAAATCTTTCAACATCTTTTCAAAGGAGCTTCTGAAAACTGCTGATAGAGCCTGCCGACGGTTCATATTCAATATTTTCTTTTAGTAACAAGAAGAAAGCCAAGATCTGCCAGAGGCATCTAAAATATGTCAAAGATAATCACAATAGGGCTTCATCACTCTCTCAGGTCATATATCACAATGGCTCACAATAGGTTTGGACGCAGTGTTCTGGGGCTGACTCTATAAAATGAAAATAGACATCAGCTTAGTGGTCATTTTTAGTAATACGCTCATTTTTTTTTCCAAACTGACGTCACCTCTGCCAGTGCTGAACGCCCATATTAGCCACTGGGACTATTTAAGAAAGCATAGTGTCATGACATGGTAAGCTTTAATCTGCCCTCCTAGCATAATTATGTTGTCATGTGTCATGTTTATGGGGTCAGCATGTTTTCCAAATGGCCTTAAAACTTAGTGGCCAGTGGTAACAATGCCTTCTGTCTGTGTTATCACTCTTGCCTCTAGTTACTACTTAAATAGGGAACATGAATGACATGATGACAATGAGGATTACAGGGGCTTCTGCCGTGCCATCCTCTCCCCCAGCTGTTGTTAAAGACTGAGTGCAATTCCACTGTTAGTAAAAGGACAACAGCCTAACGTTGAGGACAGCAGTCTGGAATGTGGAAATTCGAGCCTTTGTCACTGTTATCTGTCCGAGCTGAGAAATTTACCAAAGAAAATTGTCATTTGTAGGATTATTCTCAACAGGACAAAGTCATAAGTCTCACCACGTTGTGTTTGGAGATTTTACTTTTTTTTTTTATCGGTCAGACCAGTTGTGATTTTCTGCCATCTGGGTTTAGTTTCTATCGGATAATGAGCCCAATCATCACTAATGTCATTAAAGATGTGCTGTATTTAGGGATAGTTCTGCCTAAGAATGCATGAAGGTGACATTGTTTTGACTGGGACCAGCGCTTAGGCTTTCAACACTGTACAAGATTATAATCATGAAAGCCAGAGCTCATGCGCACGAGCATATTGGGACACATATCGCATATTTTAGCACCCGGGAAGACATAAGTGTTATGTACAGCTGCTTGTACAAATGGATGACAGGATACAGCTGTATGTGGCTATACGGAGCCCCAATCATAAACATGCATAAATCTGTGTGCATGAGTTCTTGAAGTATATGTCAAGAGAAAATAATTTTCACATTTTTAGATAAAATCAAAAAGGTTTAGAATGCCTGTCACTTTTTATTAATATCCAGGGATCCTCTTAGGCCGAGTACTCACGAGCAAACATGTCCGTTCGAAATGTCCGACGGGCTGTTTCCGGCGTACAAGGCTGTTTTTTCATTTGGCCCGCTGGCTTGTACACACCAGCGGATGATATTTCCCTGCGGACCTGAACGCGTGCACGTAATCCACGTTTGACGTCACTATAAAGGGAAAGGCCAAAGTCAATGGCGACGCCCTCTGTTCCGCTTTTGCTAGTTACGGCTTTGCTCGTGTTAGTGAAGGTTTGGTTAGAGCTGATTCGCGCTTCTCGGTCTCCAGGCTTTAGCAGGTAGTATTTTCTCGTTCAGTGCGTGTGCTTGTGGGTACGTAGTTGGCATTCGGGTACAGGCGTGCAGTTCGTTCTGCTTAGCAGATTCGTACTGTGCGTTCATATCTGTGTGTCGTGCGTTCTTTGCAGGTACCGCTGGATTTGATTGTGCTTTCTGTTGGAGTGTGTTCTTGACTGACCAGCCGGCCGGTTTGAAGCCATGATGGAGCAGCAGCGTCAATTTTCGCGAGTTGGTGCTGTTTATGGGATGGCTGCTGGATATGTTCATTATTCCAGTACTTTGGCCAGAAACAGGGGGCGGAGGCGTTTCTGGACCAAGAATTGGTTGCGCCAGCGTGACCAGTTCTCACATATGCCTCTGCTTAGGGAACTCCAGGAGAATAATCCTAATGACTATAGGAATTTTCTCCGCATGACGGACCCCGTATTCAACAGTCTGCTGGAACTTCTGTCCCCCTATATCACGAGGCAGGACACTGTGATGCGCCAAGCCATCACGGCCGAGCAGAGGCTTATTGCCACGTTGCGGTACCTGGCGACTGGGAGGAGCCTGCAGGACCTCAAGTTCTCAACAGGCATCTCTCCGCAGGCGCTTGGGGTCATCATACCGGACACGTGTGCTGCCATCATTAAAGTTATGCACGAGGAGTATATGAAGGTAAGTTTCCTCATTTTAACCTCACAATGTGTCTATAATAATGTTGCAAACTAACTTTTAATTTTATTTCCCAGATATGCTGTGTGTTTAACTAACGTTCCCTTTTCTCACTATGCATGTTGATATCAGCTTTTACATGTTATTTTTATTTTGGCCTACCTGCATATTTTGATCTTACCCAATATTAACCTGTCCAGCATGCTATCTTCGGGCCAACCCCCACCATGCCACTTTTTTTTTTGTTTTTTTGTTTTCTAAAAACAGTTTAAACACCCCCCACCCCCCCTTCAAAGTGTTTTTGTCCCCATCAGAGGGCTGTGGAGTCTCTTATTAATTAAGTGGGCCTATATATTTGTGCCCCGAAATTCTCCCTTCATAATTTGCAAATGCTATTTAAAAAATGTAAAGTTGCACAAGGATGCTTGTAGGATTATGTTTGCAATGTTTATGTGCCAAAGTACTAAATCTCTTTTTTTGTTTGTCCCCACAGCTACCCTCCACACCACAGGAATGGCAGTCTGTGGCTTCCCAATTTGCCGAGCGGTGGGATTTTCCTAACTGCGGTGGAGCAATAGATGGGAAACACGTCCGCATTGTGCCCCCACCCCACTCGGGGTCCTACTATTATAATTACAAGGGTTATCATAGTATCGTGTTGATGGCGGTGGTGTCGGCACAGTATGAGTTTCTATATGTGGACGTGGGGAAGAACGGCCGGATGTCAGATGGGGGAGTGTTCGCACGGACTGATTTCTATGATCGTCTCCAAACTGGTGGTCTGGCATTGCCACCAGATGAAGATAATGTGGAAGGACTTCCGTTTGTGTTCCTAGCGGACGAGGCTTTCGGCCTTGGACCTCACCTAATGCGGCCTTTTCCCCAGAGGACCCTCACCTCAGAGAGGAGTGTGTTCAATTTTCGGTTGTCCAGGGCTCGGAGGGTAGTCGAGAATGCCTTTGGGATCCTCAGCAACCGGTTCCGCCTGTTCCTGACATCGATACATTTGGCGGAATATAAATTGAACACCGTTATATTTGCCTGCTGCATTTTGCACAATTTTCTACGCAGGCACTCCCAGACGTACCTAGCCTCCATGGGCTCTGAGGCAGGACTACCCTCAGAGAACATTCCTGGCCTGGACACTGGTCGCGCTGGCTTGGCCCCCCAATCTGCTCGTGAGGTACGCGACAAATATGTTGAGTACTTCATGGGTCGGGGGGCCATTGCTATGCCAGATCATATTTCTTTCTAATTCGGCCCCCCAAAGAAAGGAATATTCTCACAACTAATAAATAATTAGACCATTGGACTTTATACAGTTGTTTGTCATTACTGCTTTTTCTCTATTTTTCTGTCTTCCAGGTTCTCTCCAAAAATAGTGCACTTCTAGTGCCAAATTTACTTACTCAGATGTATTAACTAACCACATTTGCACATTATTCACTCATCTACTAACTGGGTATTCAGTCTAGAAATAAGAAGCCACTCATTTTTCTGATTTTGATGTCTCATTATTTTTTTTTTATTTTAGTCATTTTTTAACAAGAAATGTGTATTTTTAGGCAGAAAACATTTCCTGCAAATTCTTCAGACAAAATATTGGCTTTTAAATATTTATTTTTTTGTCTTTATTGACAGTGATTAGCAATAATAATGATCGAAACACAATGTAAGAATAATTTCACTGAAACTATACTTAAGAATTTTTGGGCTTGTCTCCTATATATCTATCTCTAGATATATATATATATATATATATATATATATATATATATATATATATATATATATATATACACACTTCTAAACAGAATTTTTTTAGACTTTGGTTAAAAATTTAAGTTCTTATTTAGTTTGGTTTCCAATAACCCAGACTAATTTATGTAGACATTTTTTGGCTTATTTTTTATTTTCTAATTTTTTTTTTGGGTATTTGTTTCTAAGACATTTATTTACATTTATAAATTGTTGTGTATTTTTTTTATACCAAAAATTTTTTGGCTTTGTATTTGTTTGTGTCTAATTTTTTCTACAAGATTTTAACACAACACAAAAATTTTTAGTTTTTTTACAAAAATTAGTTAACTTCTTTCTTTAGGTGAGATTTCTTGTTCGTTTTGTGATCTGAAACTGGAAACATTTACAAACCAAAAAAGATCAACACCAAACAAAAATTTAAAAAAAGAACAGCAGTCAGTCATATGGATGGTGTGCTTTCACACTGGAACACGCCAAAATTTCTAAATGCACACATTCAGTGAAAACTCGCCAAATGTCCTTGGTTAAACAGACAAATGGCCACATGTGCTATCTGACATCATGGGTGATCAATGTCTGTGTTTTGTGGGAGCAAACCCTTCCTCTCAACTACTTGAGGATCGAGGAGGGGTTTGTACCCACAAAGCACAGACAATAGATAGTCTGTGATGGCAGATAGCACATATTGGCACACTGTGTGTGCATTTAGAAATTTTGGCGTATTATAAAGTACTAAAATTAAAAAGGGTTTTGTGGGCGGGGGATGGGCGGGGGATGGGCTTCTGTGGTTCAGTCTTTGACACGGCCCATCATGTCAATGATATTTTTGTAATTTTGTTCGATGACTAGCATCCTTTGTCGCATGTTCTCCATTTCCGTGCTACACTCTGAAATGACATTTCGCACATTCTGCTCCATGACTAGCATCCTTTCCCGCATAATGTCCATTTCCGTGCTGCACTCCATTAGTTGCTGTACAATTATAGAAGCACTTGCACGTGAAAAATGTGCTACACCATCTTCATCCCCTAAAAAGAAACAAATTGGCATTCAAAATATGTAAATAATTTCCAGCCTATCTGCATATGTTTGGCCCTATTAATATAGGGGTGACACTGACCTGATGGCCTGATAATTTCCACATCCCCAATTTCTTCATCTTCTATCACTCCTCCTTCTTCCACCACCTCCCCATCATCTTCTATCACTCCTCCTTCTTCCACCACCTCCCCATCATCTTCGACTCCTCCTTCATCCATCAATCCACCTTCTTGCAATTCGCCAAATTGTTCTTCCGCCACTTGCCCTTCATCTGATATAAATTCTAAGTCCAAAATAACTTCTTCCTCCTCTCTTCCTTCCTCCTTTCTTCCTTCCTCTTCTCCTTCCACATCCTCTTCTCCTTCCACATCCTCTTCTCCTTCCACATCCTCTTCTCCTTCCACATCCTCTTCTCCTTCCACATCCTCCTCTCTTCCTTCCCCAGCCTCCTCCTGCTCAACATGTGGAGGTGTTTGATTTTCCGGGTGTCTGGCCCTCTCTGCCTCCTCCAATTGCTGGCGTCTTCTTTCCCCTATAAGAAATAATAAAAAACAAAAGGGATACTCATCAGCACACAGATATTGGATATCATAAATCGCACACATTGCATAGACGATACATTTATGATGATTTTTGGTTGTTTATTCTTTCAGCAATCCTCCATTTTTGGCGTAGTTCTAGGCCAAGCTCTGATCCTGCCCCTTTTTTGCAAAGAAGTGACACAAATGGATGTCCCCCCAAAACATTAATTCTCGTCGACCCTCCAAATAAATATACTTTGATTTTTGAGACACAGGTGCTTTGCATTTCAAGATGTTAAAACATCAACTTTATTTGCATTTTGGAGAATGAATCTTGTTTGCCTGTCACATTCACTCAATTTAATTTCTGTGATTTTGCTATTCAACAATGTTGGAAAACCAAGTTTGGGGCCAGTCAGCCATGTCCAGGTGTGTTGTTCCTGGAGTAACGTCACATTTTTGCTAAACAATGTCATATTACGCGTGTTTACTATTTCACAAAATTTGTTTAAGGTTGTTATTTGACATAAACACAATACAGTATCTACACGTGTTCAAAAGTACAAGCAGGCCAAGGAGGCAGATGTGAAAAAATACATGTCAACACATTATTGCAGACATTCCCCCCCCCCCTTAAATAATATGGACTTACTTTTACGCAGAATTTTGAGTATCTTCTTCATGTGATGTGGCTCCCTCAATTTTAAATCGGACCAACGCTTCCGTAGTTGCTCCTTTGACCTGGTGACACCAAACATTCTCCTCATTCTCCTTGCCACCTTGTCCATTATGTGTGACTTCCTACGGTTCGGTGTTTTGTAGGGCCCACATTCACCATCATAATCCTTCCTCCTCATGATGTAAACCAACTCCACCATTTCTTCGAACGCCATATTAGTGGCTTTATATCTTTTAGGCCTGGATCGGGACGGTCCTGCCTCTGTCCCTTCACTTGCGCCATGAGAGCTCCGTGCCCGCTCGTGTGACATCGCCATCTTTCCTTCCCACAGAGATTAGGGGCGTGGAAACGAGGAAATGTCCCGTCAGGGGCGGAGATGAGGGCGGGGATTATTGCATATGCGGAGTGTCGCGAATGCCAACAACGTATTGACGTAGGTTACGCGGAGAATATTCGCGCGATTACAGAACCTACACAGTTAACGCCATATTTACTTTTTCAATTGATTAGGGGCATGGCAAAGGTGACGAGGGCGGCGTTTCATACATACGCGGAGTGGATAAAAGGCGCTTGACGTGATTACGTAGGTTACGTGTTAATTCAGCGAGCGGAAGAAACGAGGATTGTGAGAGAGGCAGGTAAGAAATTTAAACATGGGATCAGCAGCGGGCTCTAAAATGTAGAGCAATGGGATGGGGGTTTGGTCTGTTGGTTGCACAGTTTTATTAAGCTATTATGTCTCTTGGATACCAGAATGTGATTTTCGTACCCAAATGCTTTTGTAGACATCACAAAATAGAGAGGTCAAAAATGCTGTGACTCATTATCAATTATGTAGGGTGTATTCAGATCAGGCCAAGTATTGTTCTGTGTTGGTTGGACAGAGGTCATTAGGAAGTTTCTTTCATGTAATCAATGCTGAGGGGCAGGATATCTACACATGCAATAGTGCCTTGATGAATGCTGTCATTTCTAATAATTGTGTATGGTTGTAGATTTATATTATTTCCTGCAATGTAACCAAAGGGGCGGCATGTATAAAAAAAATGTTAGCTAAAACCAACCAATGGGGCAGAGCTGGCCAGCATTTTCTAAACAAGAGACACTGTGTTTGTATTTCTATATAGGTACTACTTTTTAAACAACATATTCTATCAATGTAAATGCTGAGGCTTTTTTTAATAGTGTTTTTGGTTTCTTTTTAATTTTTCAAGCTAGAAAAAAAAAAAGTACATCCTAATTTCCCAATGGATCTCCTGCAGAGCCAAGAGATTATCCAGCACTTGCTGGATAAATTTAGGGAAATGCCCATCCTGTGGGATTCAAAGCAGGACCATTACCACAATAAGGACGTACGAGCGGCAGCACTTGAACAGCTAGCAGCATACATGAGGACATGGGTGCCAGAATGCAGTGCCAACATGGTGAAGGATAAACTTGCCAACCTCAGGGGCACATATAGGAGAGCGTACAAAGCTCACCAAAAGCAGCTAAGATCTGGAGCAGCAGCAAGACCACCAAAGGAACCCAAGCTGTGGTATTACAACCAGATGTCATTTTTGCGGGATCAACTGGAAGGCAGGCCATCAATGTCAAGTCTGAATCACAACCTTTCCTCCACGCTACCTCCCAGCGGGACTTCCCCAGATCACCACAGCCCTGCAGAGTCGGATGAAGAGGGCCTGGCTGACAGAGAGGCAGATCTGCGCCTCTACGATGATGAGGTATAGTAGTTTCATAACTATTTATGTAATAATCTTAATTATTGTTTGATTCTTGACTTGATATTGGTTAATAAAATACAAGCTGGGAAGTAAAAATCTAAAATCGTGGGCAAACAAATAGGTGTCAGGGATGACAACTGCAGGGGTCAGAGGGTGAGTCTGTTTTCAAGTTTAAATTCAAGGCAAAAAATAAGATTCAAGCATGAAAATGTGAGTGAGTATATTCCTAAATATATTACAACATGTCCCTTTTTTTTACACAGGAAGAAGAGACCAGCCAGGAGGTGGCAGATCCTCTCCTCACTGTCAGCCAGGACGAAGGGGTCAGTGGCAGCCAGGAGGAGGCCGGGCCCAGTGGCGTTCAGCAGCTCCCCAGGACAAGCACCACCAGCCAGGCTCCTCCCCTTTATATTAGGCCACCAGGCCGTAAGAAGAAATTGGGGGCAGTGGAGGAAGCCAGCCTGAAAATGATTCAGGAGGCGAGTGCCATCATGAGGGCCCCCCTCAACCCCACTGAGGCCTACAGTGCCTCCGTGGCACATGACCTCAATAAAGGCACGGAGGAGCAGAGGCAATTGGCCAAGGGCATCATCAACCAGGCCCTTTGGTGGATGCAGAGGGAGCTGCTGACCCCAGACACTGGGCTATGTGACCCGGCCCGGCTTGCTGAACACCATTCTCCTGCTGCCACATCATCCCCACCTGCAAGGGCCCAGGGAAGACCCGCTGGAAGGCAGCCTGGAAGGAAGGTTGCAAGGAAGAGGAGACGTTGATGCCCTGCCTTCCATTTGATCCCCCACAAATGGCATCTTGTTTGGACTACCACAGCTTGGGTTCCTTTGGTTATGTGCTGCTGCTTCAGATTTTATTTTGTGTGCTTCCTGAGGTTGGCTAGTTTATCCTTCACCATGTTTCAAATGCAAGTTTGCATGTATGTTGCTAGCTGTTCAAGTGCTGCCATTCTGTTTTTGTTCATTTTTATAATTTGCTCAAATAAAAGCCTTTTTGTTGATTTGAAAAACGTGCCTATTGTTTGTAATACTGTGGGTATTATTTTAGGCATCAAACATTACAAACAAATAAAATGATTAATCTAAAATATTCACTAACTCATGTGGGGGGGGGGGGGGGGTCATTTGGTGTGCCAACATGGTAGACAATTTAAACAACCTTCAAAAAAATCCTGTTAAATATACAAACAAAAGCTAAATCAAAACTATTTCCTATTAAAATATTCTAAATGGTGACATAACTATAAACACCTAAAGAAAGTGGGAAAGATAACCATTAAACATTAAAAGCAAAAAATTTGAAATGTGGAGGACCACTAAAAATATGATACGTCGGGCCAATAAAAGTTTGCAAAAATCTTACTACATCACAGCTAACAAATGTCACTTTTCAGTATGGAACAACTCAGTTGAAATAACATGAGCTAAATAACTGATTAGTTATAGCAAGAGAAGAATGAAGAAAACGACGGCATCAAGCGTTGGTTATTGTGTGTTTTGCTTCAGTGTTCTATTGCTAGAATTAATCTTTCTATTGACGAATGTGCCATATCCCAAACAAACGTGAGTTTTACCTGAACGAGCGCTCCCGTGGCCTCATTTAGTCTGAGCATGCGCGGGGTTTTTGTACGTTGGTTTTGTGTACTCACCACCAAACATGTCCGTTCGGACAGGATTTGAGCGGACGGTTTTAAAACAAGTTTGGAAATAAATGTCTGCTGAAAAACGGCCCGGCGGGCAAATGTACGGTGAAATTCTGTACGCTCGTAACTACACACGACCAAACATGTATGCTGAAACTGGTCCGCGGGCCACTTTCAGCAAACATGTTTGGTCGTGAGTATGGGGCCTCAGAGAGATTTACCTTCACTTCCTGTCCAGCTAACAATGATTTCACCAGACAGGAAGTGAGGGAAAATCTGCAACAAGTACACAGACAAAAATACAAATCTCTAAAGCTACTTACAACCAGGCATGGACTGGCCATTGGGACTACAGGGAGTTTCCCGGTGGGCCGATGGCTCAGTGGGCCGGCTTCAGTGACAGTGGACCGATGCCCCCCTCCCTCCGCTCCTCTGTCTCTCCCTTCCCGCAGCGCTCACCTCCTCTCCCTCCCTGCAGCGCTCACCTGGGGGGAACAAAGAAGCAGGGGGAGGACCAGAGGAGCAGGGGTGATGACAGAGGAGCATGGGGGAAGGGACAGACAGCTGACTCAACAGCTATGGTCTGGGAGTTTCTCCCTTCTGCCTAATCTTGTCCCATAAGGGGGGGCACCGAACTGATTTTTTGCCCCGGGTGAAATAATGTCTAGCTTCCCCACTGGCACTGCCTATCAGAGTACCAGTACCAGCCGTTCTACTCTAATAAAGTAGAACGGCTAGTGAAGGGGGAGAGGGGGCTTGGGTGGCCGGGGGGGGGGGTGCTGTGGGAGTTGTCCGGCCACCATGGGAGAGACCTGTCAAAGTGGGCCAGTCTGGATGAGGTCCAGGGCCAAATTTCTGTCCCAGTCCAGCCCTGCTTACAACTCAACTCAATCCCATTTGAAGCGCCCCCCCCTCATTCCCTTTCTTTCTATCCTTGGTCCCTTTCGAAAGTTCTCCTGGACTGCGATTCACAGCTCTTTGAAACTACTATAAGATGTTTGTACTGGCTCTTGTTTATGGTATACAACTTTTGTACCACTCTTACGTGATCTATAGCTTTATCTACATGTAAAATGTATAAAACCTTAAAAAAACATAATATTTTTATCAAAAAAATAATAATACAAATCTTATAATGCATGATGTTGGTGAAACTGGGGGAGATTTTACAGGAATTGTACAATTGGATTTTATAGTGTATGGCTCAAGTTATAGGCATATTATTTTTGGCTCTATTTTACTTACCGGTACATATATATTTATTCGTTCAGGGTCCATCTAAATTCATTATTTTAATTGTTATTAATATTACTATTATTATTATATTATTATTATTATTATTATTATTATTATTATAAATATTGGGTATTTGGTTTTAACTATGACCCTTAGGAGGGGATATTGAGTTAATGTTGTATTGATATGGAGATGCATTGTGTTTTTTCCAGTCCTGATTATAGGGGTGTCTTTGGACCGCCCAAAACATGTTGGCAATTTTTGGGGACTTTCCCCTTGACTATTTTTTTAAATATTGTAAAGTTATCTAGGCATCTTCGCAGTGGCTTGGCGGATTAATTTTTACTCTTTGCTAGAAATACAAATCTGACAGGGGTGCTAGCCTTCCCCTACCCTACTAAGCAAAAATATTTTTATTCCTGTCTGTTTCTTTTCTATTTCTGATGGAGATTTCCTTTCACTTCCTGTTTGGTAAAATGTCATCAGCAAGACAGAACGTCAGGGAAACTCTCTCTAACAAAGCCCCCGGATTGCAGTAAAAATAAAAGACAGAGGTTCTAACCCAAACGTATTCAAAATGGAGAAAAACATTTTGACTAGAGATACACTTTATATATGCTGATGGAAGTACTTTTTCAGATCTCTCATTGGTCTGTACAGTCTATCTTTGAACAATCTGAATAGAAAGAGAGATTCCTGCATATTACTTGAGCTATAAAGCCCAGTGGTTAAAGTTTGGTTAAGTGAGTTGATGCGTGGAAAAAAGTTGCGTTGTATTGTTTTTTAATTTTGCCATTATTTATAAAAGTAATGCATTGTAATGCAAAGGCAAATGTTTTAAAGATTGGTGGAGAGAGGTGCAAAAGCGCTAGATACCAAACCAACCTGATGTGCCAGACTATTAGCCTCAGAAGTATATGTATTATATTTTTTTATATATTTTTATATATTTTTATATATTTTTTTAACACGAAAAACAATTTTTTGATGCCCAGCAATATACCGTAACTCTAACATGGTTGGATCACTGCCAAATGTGTAATACTAGATTTTCACCTTCTAGAACTGCACTTTGGTCAGAGACAGATTTTAAACCTTGAGGTGCCCGGGGCACTTCAGGTTCGGGGGGCTCCTTATACACAGAGTTGGTTTACATTGTAATTGACAGTCACAGTTTTGAAATGCATTACACAACGTCATTCTGAGGTCACACATGTCCACAAAACACAGTGTTAGAGCTCCATGTGTGGTTTTCTTGAGCCGCCAAAAGTTCATTTTTGAAAAATGATATAATATACCAGTCCAGAGTTTTACAGATCATGGCCTACAAAATATTGCTTCCCAATATACATTTAATGAAAGAAAGTATGTTTTTTAAAATACATTTTATAAATCTTTTTAATATTGTTTTATATAATTTTTGTATAGAGGGTAGCCCCTTCTGTCAGGAGGGGGGGGGGGGGGGGGCAGGGGAAATTGCCTTTTTGCCTTCTATTAATCCAGCCCTGACTCTGGTGACAACCTAAAACCTTCTTCACGCCTACATGTTACATTTTAATCCAGTTGAGAATCTGGTGTTAAAAGTATATTTACTGGCCAAAATGTTTTACTCTGAGGGATCAAACAATACTTTTACATGGTGTATATATATTCCCATCCAGACCTGACATACCTTCACAAATGGGAGAGGGATCTGCAGACTACATTTACAGACAGCCAGAAAGATAGGATCTTGCTTTTTGATTATTAAGCCTCTATTTGTAGAAAATACCAAGAGATTGCCTACAGCAGTGGTCATCAACCCTGTCCTCAGGGCCCACTAACAGGCCAGGTTTGCAAGATAACTGAAATACATCACAGGTGATATTATTTGCAGCTCAGTGATTGCAGTATTCTAGTCTGCATCTCCCCAAGGTAATACATAAAACCTGGCCTGTTAGTGGGCCCTGAGGACAGGTTTGATGACCACTGGCCTACAGGATTATGACCTGATGGTATAGGACATTGTCTGTCCTTGCTGAACTTTTTCCACAACAGAGTGTTCCTGTTGTAATGCCTATACAGAGACCCTATTACATGTTTTTGGTAATGCCCCGTGTTGCGCCCCTTTTGCCAACAGATTAACAAAATCATAACACAACTAAAGCCCTGTACACACGAACGGTTTGTCCGCTGAAAACCAACCGATGGACTGTTTTCATCGGACAAACCGATCATCGGTGTAAAAAAATAGAACATGTTTTAAATTTATCCTATGGATAAAAAAACGATAGAAAAATCAGATCGTCTGTATGGAACTCCATCTGTCAAAATTCAGAATTAAGTCGACGCATGCTTGGAAGGATTCAACTTAATTTTTTTCAGCTCGTCGTAGTGTTGTACGTCACCGCGTTTGGACACGATCGGATTTTTGACTGATGGGGTGTAGGCAAGACTGATGAAAGTCAGCTTCATCGGATATCCGATGAAAAAATCCATTGGATTAGATTCCATCAGATATCCGATCGTGTGTACAGGGCTTTACTGATATTTCTCTTTCTAACAACCCTGTCGCTGTCCTAATAAACTTGACTCTGCTGTCCAGGAAACCCTACAATAAATCACTGCTGGTCCATCTATTAAACACAGACAGGACATGTATCTACAGCAACTCGAAACAAACAAGATCGCCAATGTTTTTTTTTGAGTGAATCATTTACAGACTATGCAAAACTTAGCCTCTGCAAGTAGAAATAAGTGGGAAGAACACACCGCCAGATGGTTCTACTGGGAAGAATTTCAATACTCCACTGAGAATCTACAATACACATGAGAAAGATATTTTTAGTAGAGGCCACACTCTACATCCTTAGTCCCCAATCCCCCTTTTTTGTCCTATCCCATACCTTTCCTACCCCATGATCCTTCTCTTCCCATCCTCATTTCCCAAAAGCTGTAGTTAAAGTCATATTAAAGTCTTGTTTTTTTTTGTTTAAAAATAAAAACATGTTATACTTACCTGCTATGTTGCAGTGGTTTTTCACAGAGCAGCTCCGATCCTCCTCTTCTTGGGTCCATCTCTGGCACTCTGGGCTCCTCCCTCCTACTAAGTGCCCCCACAGCAATTGCTGTGGGGGCACCCAAGCTGCTGCCCAGTGTGTCCATTCAGACACTGAGCCCTGCCCCCTCTCTCTCCCTATTGGCTTACTGACAGCAGCGGGAGACAATGTCGGCCACTTCTGTGTCTCAACCAACCAGGAGAGAGAGTCCCAGACAGCCGAGGCTCTCATGCAACATCGGGAGAAAAACAAGGTGCGTCATCAGGAGATCCATAGCCATTTAAATCTGACGAAGAAGTGGATGATTTATCTCCATGTTCTGACATCACTTCCGATGCGACTCCGACTGTTCCATGCTGGTTCCGAGATGACAAGATGGATGTCTGGCCAGTTGTTCCTCTCCTCTCGAGTTAACATCTACACACTACCATCCAATGCTTCACTTCCTGATTCCCTCACCGAGGACGGCGGCGGAGGCAGCCGAGACCCGAGCAATTGTGTCCTTTTTTTAAAATCCATCAACTGCAGTATTTGTAGCTGCTGGCTGTTAATATATTTTTTTAGGTGGACCTCCGCTTTAAGACTTCTTGCTTAACAGCTTTGCAGTGGTGGGCGGTGCACCCCCCCTTGTTTCCACTACATTTTCTTAAGGGTTCTCTTTAGCAGGCCTTAGGCCTGGAGAGAAGCACCTAACACATAGAGGCTTCAAGTAATAACCCCCTTGTACAAAGCTATACAGCAGTGCCAATACAATAAACCGCATCTACTTGATTTGTACAGTAAATAAAAGTAGATCAGGCTGTGTGTATGTTTTGGACAAATACTTTATTCAAAACCTATTTAATGCTTTATATTGTCTAAATTATGTAGTAGCTTCTAGTCTATGACAGAATTGAGTCATTGTTGTTTGCAGTCATCTCTGCTAATAAACCTCTACTACATTTTGGACTGGTCAGTTAGCTTCTAGGTTTAGCTTAGCTGTCAAATCTCAGTTTCCTTAACATTCTTCTGTAAGTGCATGATCATGTAAATTGTACGTAATGTCAAAATAAACTAAAACTGTAACATTCTTTCGAAACCTAGAAATGACATTTACACTCTAATAGTGTCGAAGCAAAATGCTAATGACATACGAAAGTGGAAAGCTTGTGCAAAAATAGGTAGATAACTCCATCCTCGCATTAGCCTAAGCTGTCATTCTTTGGTGAAAGGAATCTTAATGAACGCTACAAGTATTTATTTGTCTCTTGGAATCCCGTGTAGAATGTTGTTTTTCTAGTGTTAAATGCAGACAGGAGGAGTAGCGTGATCCAGCTATTCTCCGTCTATACAAAGATCACCCCAAGCATCAGTGTGGTTTTGGCAAAAACGTTAGCGACGCAGACTGTTAAGATGGCTACACATTGAACCCTTCATTTATTCTTTGGCTACACATTATACAATTTTCCTTTAGATTTACCAAAACCATATATTATGAGGTCAAACCTTAACACTTTCAAATTGTATGCAATCAGGCAGGCCCTTACACTACATAGTCAAAGGTAAATCTAAAGGAAATTGAACAAAAACAATTGTATAATGTGTAGCCAGCTTTAGACATACATTGCTCTGCATTGACAGATACCAACAAATTAGTATTTAAAGCTGTGTCTTCTGTCAACAATTAATGCATGATTAACAAAAAATAAAAAATTATGCAGGATCATATTAAAGCCTGGTACACACGGCTAGTTTTTTTCTGTTCAACCCAGCGGACTGAATAAAACAAAACTGACAGCTCAAGTTGGAGCCACTAACAATCCAATGTTAGTACATTGATCTCCCCTGCTGTTTTATTGTGTTCTGACAGGGGGGTGACCCCCCGCCAGAACACTCTGGTCAGCACTTCCAGCTGTTGGCTAAGAGCGCTGATCGGGAGCCAGTTGGCAGACCTTATTCTATCATGCCCCTCCAACCATTCGGCCGGCTTCTGTCAGGCTGGCTGCAGTACACTTGGGCCGAATGTCAGACTGTTTCTATCGAGCTGGCTATGTCCCGGACATTCAGCCCGTGTGTAGGGGGCTTAAGGTTCATAGAACCAAACCATGTTAGGATAGTATGAATATTTGGGATACTATAACCATACTTGGCTTTTGCTTATTAACCACTTGCCGCCCGCCAATGACAGATTGACGTCGGCAAAGTGGTTTCAATATCCTGAGTGGACGTCATATGACGTACTCAAGATATTGAGCCGCTGCGCACCCCGCAACACTGATCTAGGTAAAGAGTCTCTCACGGAGACTCTTTACCACGTGATCAGCCGTGTCCAATCACGGCTGATCACGATGTAAACAGGAAAAGCCGGTAACCTACCCCCAAAGGAGCCACTGATGTTTGGGTCCCCTGGTTCTACAACCCCAATTCCAAAATTGGGACACTGTAAAATCTCCATAAAAACAGAATGTAACGATTTGCAAATTTCATGAACCCATATCTTATTCACAATAGAAAATAAAAAACATATCAAATATTCATGAACAGCTTGCTTACTGCTGTGATCTGTGATTGGCCCAAAGCAATCACATGGTACCTAGCTACCTGTACCATGTGATTAGCTGTAGCCAATCACTGTATTGCACTGGTGACAGTATGTAAAACATTTGTTTTTGTATTTAATTGTTTCATTTTCCGAAAAATTGTGACAAAAACTACAACTTCAAAAAACTCACCGTGCCACTTACTAAATACCTCAGACTGTCTATATTCCAAAAAGGGGTAATTTTGGGGTGTATTTGTATTGTCCTGGCATTTTGGGGCCTCAAGAAATGAGATAGGCCATCAGTACATCAAGATTGATAAATTTTCACATATATATACACCATAGTTTATAGATGCTATAACTTTCACACAAACAAATTAATATACACTTTTTGGGAATTTCTTTTTACCAAAGACATGCAGCAAAATACATTTTGCCGGACAGTTATGAAGAAATTTGATTTTATTGAATGTGTTTTACAGGAAATAGAAAATATTTGTTTGAAAAAAAAAATATTATAAATATCACTTGAGTGCAGTGTTGCATAACCACACAATTTCCAGTTAAAGTAGCATGGTGCCGAAAAGCAAAAAATGCCATGGTCATTAACCCTCCTGGCGGTATCCCCGAGCGTGACTCGGGGTTGATTTTTTCTACCAAAATCGGTAACCCTGAGTCACGCTCGGGGTAGATATGCAGAGCCTGCAGCGTGCGCTGGCTTACCTTCTCCTGGATCCAGCGATGTCACCAAGCTGTGTGAGCGAGCGGGACCTCGCTCGATTCACACAGCGTCCTCCTGTGCCGCCGATCTCCGTTCCCTGCGACGTTACGACGCACGGGAGCGGAGATTGGCGCCAAATTCAAAAAAGTAAACAAATACAATACATACAGTATACTGTAATCTTATAGATTACAGTACTGTATGTAAAAAAAACACCCCCCCTTGTCCCTAGTGGTCTGCCCAGTGCCCTACATGTCATTTTATATAATAAAAACCTTTCTTTCTGCCTGAAAACTGTAGATTGTCCATAGCAACCAAAAGTGTCTTTTTATGTCAAAAATGGTTTTAGATCAGCTAGAAAACAGCGATAATAAATTATAATCACTTGCAGAATTGTGCGATAGCGATTTACGGGGAAATTCGTCATAAATAAAAAAAATAATGACAGCAACAATTCTGCAACTGAGCAAATTTCAGTGATTTTGAGTTGATTACATTATTGAATAATTTGTATTTTAATTATATTATTACTTGCTATAATTATTTATAATTATTTATTATATTATAATTTAAAATTTTGTTTTTAAAAAAATGTCATACCCGGGATGCCTATTAGATTCTTGTTTGGTCAGATTAAAGTGAGTTATTCCTAAAAATCACAGGCCTACAGTATAAAACACCAAATTTCCTTGCAAATAATGGTACCGCTTTCAGCATGTTTTTTCAGAAAGAATCATACCGCCAGGGAGGTTAAGGGGGTAAAACCTTCCAGAGCACTGAGAAAATGTATCATTCAAACAAAATATAATTTGGAAACTGATGGCAGTAACACATCTCAAAAAAGTTGGGACAGGGCTTACCACAATGTAGCAACCCCTCTTCTTTTAACAACTCTGTAAATGTCTGAGGAGAACAGTTGCTGGAGTTTTGGGAGAGGAATGTTGTCCCATTCTTGTCTTATATTTGTTGCCCTGTCCCAGTTTTTTTTAGACAATGGTGCTGCCATCAATTTCAAAATGACCTTATTTTTTTTAATATGTGATATGTTTTCTATTTTCTATTGTGAATAAAATATAGGTTTATGAGATTCTGTTTATATGCAGATTTTACACAGCAGCCCAACTCTTTTGGAATTGGGGTTGTAGATAACAGCAACCTTTAAAGTAATGCCACACCCTCTGACACACCAAGGATAAATAAAAATAATTTATCTTGGAAATTATCCCAAGAAGGCAACAATATAGTATGGCGATAGCAAAAACACATAATAAATTGGCACAACACTACACATAACAGGAGGATAAAGTGTCTCTGTACCCAAACCCTGAAAGTGGAAAGGTCCTAACTAAAAGGGGTGATACTGAAAACTAAAAGTCCTTCAGTCTCTCCAAACCCCTCCCACTGGCCAGTGTAAATAAACCATTGGGGCTAAAAGTTCCTCTGTTGGCGTTCCCCAATTTATATGGCTCCCACAGGACTGGGCATAAGTACCCAAATTGTATCCCAAGGTAAGGTGACACTGTCCCTCTAAGTAATGAACAAGGAAGTTGTGGCTAGCAGCCTTTCAACATCAAGCAGTCTGTGATTAAGCCTCCTCTCGCACTCTGACGCCTGGTGACATTGGCAGCTATGCAAGACCTGGACGTGGCGATCTTCCATGGAGCAAGTAACATTGGTGGCGACTTAGGACCCAGAAGTGTGATCTCTTAAAGAACCTATGATGATCTCTGACAGTCATGCCCTCCAGTCTAAGAAGACTAGCAGTCCAGTCTCTTGCTCTCTCTCTCTCTATCTCTCTCTCTCTCTCTCTGACACTGCGGCTAACACTGCAGCAGGTAACTCTCTGACTCAGCAACCCACTCTGATGGTCACCTCTCAGGCCTTGTACACACGGTTGTTCCAAACCGTTGAGAATGGTCCGACGGACCGTTTTCATCGGTTCACCGCTGAAGTGGCCTGATGTGTGTACACACCATCGTTCCAAAAAACAATCGGGTCAGAACGCGGTGACGTCAAACACACGACGTGCTGAATAAAACGAAGTTCAATGCTTCCAAGCATGTGTCGTCTTGATTCTGAGCATGCACGGGTTTTGAAACGATGCTTTTCTGTACTAACCATCGGTTTGGACCGACCGAGCAGCGGTCCATCGGTTCGGTATTGAAGCATGTTTTAAAATTTTGGACAGAAGGAAAACAGACCGATAGGCTATACACACGGTCGCTTTGGACCGATGAAACTGAACCTCGGTCTATTCTCATCGGTTTTGTCCGACCGTGTGTACGGGGCCTTACTCTTTTCTGAGACTGCCCCAAGCCCAGGCTTCTTTTTCCCTTTTTCCCCTCCTGCAGCTTTCTGTCTTCTTGGGACCTGTAGTCCCATCCAGTCCTTGAGTTGATAGATAACTGTCCCTGGGAACTACATTCCCCATAGTTCCAGGTGGCTACAAGCAATCTCTTCGTCCTCCCTTCTTTACTCACTGGCATTTGGAGAAAGAGGGAGAAACTTTGTGGGCAGCTGCAGCGTCCCAAAAGATAGTCCAGTTTATGCACCAGTAGGAATAAAGTGTTGCAGACCAAGGCTACATACTAAATCCTGTTCTTAACACTTGAGCGTAACAGCAGAATTGGTCCAATCATAGCTGATTTGCAGGTTCAAGTTCTAGAACCACAGTTCCATTTGTTTTTAATAGGGCCAGTAACAATAGAAGGAGTATACGCTGTGGCCAACTTTGTGTTACATAAACTCACCAAGAAATAAAAGAAACAGATAGAAAAATGAATTTTTATAATGCATCTATATATTTATATATGTTCAAAAATAGGAATTACCTAGCTTTACCAATGGATGCACAACCACAAGTGCTGAAGGTCTCTGCATACTCCCACGGAGGCGTACCCATTTGTGTGTGTTCTTCCTGTCCATTCTTATTATTGATGGCTGCACCCAGTCAGACAACCAAATGTGATCTTCAAATATGGCTATACCAAATGGATGACCTGAGAAATATATGCAAATATAATAATCCACAGCTTTTTCCTTGTATTACACATATAAATTAGACTTCTAAAAACCTATAGATGAAGAGTGTAAGTAGTAGATGTCTGTCCCCTAGGCAGGCCACCCCCCAAATAATGCAGCAGTGAAACAGAAGGTGGCTGGGGTACAGTGGAGATGTAGTTTACTACAAATTTACAGGACCAGTAACCCAAAACAGGGAGTTAAAGAAGCCATATCTGTAACAAAAAATGTAATACTGTATTGAACTTAGTTCCCCTAGCTTTATCTGTCAAAATAAAACTGTCAAAAGAACTTCATGCTAATGGTCTGATCTAGCTATATATCTTTGGAATGGCGATTATTGTATTTTAGGGTGGAAGTAGTCATTCCACAACACTTAGGCCTCGTACACACGACCGAGTTTCTCGGCAAAAACCAGCAAGAAACTTGCTGGGAGATATTTTTTTGCCGAGGAAACCGGTCGTGTGTACATTTTCGTCGAGGAAACTGTCGAGAAACTCGACGAGCCAAAAACAGAGCATGTTCTCTATTTCCTTGAAGGGAATGGAGAAAATTGGCTTGTCGAGTTCCTCGACAGCCTAACAAGGAACTCGACGAGGAAAACGATGTGTTTTGCCCGTCGAGTTTCTCGGTCGTGTGTACGAGGCTTTATTCTTAAAAGAAACACATTGTAGGTAGGGTTAGATTTAGTTTTATACTTTGGCAGTACGTGATAAAAGTTATCTTTTGGCAGTACGTGAACGTTCACAGCATCTCCCCGCAGGGATGTAATCCTAAGGGAGGGGGCATGCACGCTGACTAACCCCCAGTCAGAACGGCTCGGATGATGGGGACAAGCTTACTTTACAAGGGAAATTGAAGGAAAAGGCAAATGAACCAACAATGCACTAGCTTAAAGGATCCTATTTAGAAAATAAAAAATAAACCTTTACAACTCCTTTAAATGCTTTCTTTTCCACACCAAAGAGCCAAAGCGCCTAAGTCATTGAAGCTGGAAAAGTGTGAAGAAACACCACTTCTCAAAAATACTACTCTTCAAGTATAACTAAAGCCAAAACGTGTTTTTTACTTTGAATTGAGTGGGGAGCAGATTTGTATTGCTGTCCTTGTCCTATTCTGGTCACAACTTTATAAGATGCGATTTCTCCTCACTTTGAATGAATCAGTGGGAAGCTCTTTAATGAGACACAGACAGCAAACAAATAAAAAATTAAGGAGCTTTATTAAAAATGAAAAAAGTTTTAATTTGAGAAACACTGATATCTGTATTTTCTATAAACTATTGAGACAATTTGATACAGGAGGTACACACTATAATTGAAGTGTGGTTGTGGAATTTTACCACTTTAATAAAACATATCTTAACTCAGATATCTTCATGTTTGATCAGCTCTGATACAGTTACATATAAACATAATAACCAACTGTAATTCATGCTCCTTACTACACTACAAGAGCATGTCTTCATATTATGAATGAAGACCTAATGCCGCGTACACACGATCGGATTTTCCTATGAAAAAAGTCAGATGGACTTGTTTCATCGGAAATTACGATCGTGTGTAGTCCCCATCTGACTTTTTTCCTTCGGAGTAAAAAAATAGAACGGCCCGGATTCTCAGTGGAGATACAACGGCGTATCTCCAGATACGCTGTCGTATCTCTGCGTTGCGCGGTCGTATCTATGTGCCTGATTCTTAGAATCAGTTACGCATAGATTTCCATCGTAAATGCATATTTACGCTGGCCGCTAGGTGGTGCTTCCGTCGAATTCCGCGTCGAGTATGCAAATTAGTTAGATACGCGAATTCCCGAACGTACGACTGGCCGACGCAGTACATTTACGCCATTTACGTTAGGCTTTTCCCGGCGTATAGTTACCCCTGCTATATGGTGGCGTAAGTGCGGCGTACCAATGTTAAGTATGGCCGTCGTTCCCGCGTCGAAATTTGAAAAAGTTACGTCGTTTGCGTAAGTCGTCCGTGAATGGGGCTGGACGTCATTTACGTACACATCGAAACCAATGACGTCCTTGTGACGTACTTTGGAGCAATGCACACTGGGAAATTCCACGGACGGCGCATGCGCCGTTCGGGAAAAACGTCAATCATGTCGGGTCACACAACATTTACATAAAACACGCCCCCCTGTTCCAAATTTGAATTAGGCAGCCGATTTACGCTACGCCGCCGCAACTTACGGAGCAAGTACTTTGAGAATACAGCACTTGCCCTGCTAAGTTGCAGAGGCGTAACGTAAATCAGATACGTTACGCCCGCGCAAAGATACGCGGATGTACGAGAATCTGGCCCAACATGTTTTAAATTTTTCCCGTGGAAAAAAAACTGATAGGAAATTCCAATTGTCTGTGTGCAACTCCGACGGAGAAAAAACCCACGCATACTCAGAATCAAGTCAACGCATGCTCAGAAACATTGAAATTATTTTTTTTGGCTCGTCGTAGTGTTTTACGTCACCGCCTTTTGGAATTTAGTCTGACAGTGTGTATGCAAGACAGCTTGAACGGAATTCCGATGAAAAAATCCATCGGATTTTAGACCATCGGAGAATCCGATCGTGTGTACGCGGCATAAGACACATTAAATTTCATTTCACAGCACTTAAATCCTCCACCCAGTATGTCCACAGTTGGATCACCATGCTCACTTTTAACTAGTCGAAATACTGTATTTAGAATCTGGAAATGGAGCAACCTCACTAAGGTCTGAACTCTAGTGACAACTGGGTTTTTTAGCAATAGGTTAAAAAACACAGAAAACATCCACAGGATTTTGTTACTAAAACTAAAACTGAAAAAAAAAAACACATAGGGGGAATCGCATAAAGCTGCTGTGCCACTTTTCTGGTTAATGTACTGCCCCAAATTCATGAAGCATTTGCAACAGTTTTGGTTCTGACAGCAACTCGTGCACCACGAGTAAAAAATGCCACTGTTATAGTGTGGCACAATGAATTTCGTATCTTACGAAAGTGGAGATAATGAAGAGCAATTCTCTTTTGGTGTACAGAGAGAGAAATTGGCAAATACAGGTTTTGCAAAAGTGTCCTGTGTGCATTCTGCTTGCTCCAAATTCAAGTACACGTTCGAGACAGGTACGTGAATTTGGTGCATACTGCACCATTTTTAGAACAAATTACAGACACTTTCGAAAAATCTGTCTACATAAGTCTTTATGAGTTCTATGGATTATCTTAAATAGTTACCTAGTTAATCAGGTTAAAAAAAGACACAAGTCCACCTTGTTCATCTGATTTTTTTTTTTTTAAACAAGCACTGTGCCTACATACTCATTATGTAATTCCTATATGATATTCTGCTACCTGTAGCTTGGCTAATGCTTCAGGGTGTTGTCTTTTAAAGTAAATCAAAGTAAATCTATTATAAAATGGGTACTACCATTGCTCATCTCCTAAATATTTGGGCTCCAGGACTGCTAGAATCCATGACCCAGAATTTGTATGCATATCTGCAAAGTCAGAGAAAAGTTAGAAGTTATGGGCCAAATCCACAAATATCCGGCGTAACTTATTTTTTTCCATTTAAGTTACACTGCCTTAAAATTTCTACCTAAGTGCCCGATCCACAAAGCACTTACCTAGAAATTTTGTGCTGTGTAACTTAAATTCCGCCGGCGCAAGGCGTTCCTATTGTAATGGGGGCGATTCCCATTTAAATTAGGCGCGCTCCCGCGCCGGCCGTACTGCGCATGCTCGTGACGTCATTTTCTCGACGTTCATAGCGCAAAATTACGTTACGTCGAGCTTTGTGGATTGCGACGGGTCAATAAAGTTGCGTCGGGAAAAAAAAAAGATACGGCAGGAAAAAAAAAATTCAAATTTAAAAAAAAATCGCGTCGCTGGACAGAAAGGTCTGCTTTTACATGGTGTACTAACTTTACACCATGTAAAAGCAGCCCTAATTTTGCGTATGCAAACTAAAACTTACGGAGAAAAAACGAAGCTGAAAAGCTTCGTGGATCTCCGTAAGTGCTAATTTGCATACCCGAGGTGGCATTTCGACACGAAATGCCCCCAGCGGCGGATGCGGTACTGCATCCTAAGATCCGGCAGTGTAATTCAATTACACATGCCGGATCTTCTGCCTAACTATGGAAAACTGATTCTGTGGATCAGTTCCATAGTTAGGCCCTGTGGGGCAAATCCTCAGCCAGGCGGCGTAACTTAACTTTCAGCAGTTAAGTTACACTGACTTAAAGTTTCTACCTAAGTGCCTGATCCACAAAGCACTTACCTAGAAATTTCAGGCCGTGTAACTTAAGTGCCGCCGTCGTAAGGCGGTCCTCCTCTCCAGGGGGCGTTTATAATTTAAATGAGGCGCGCTCCCGCGCCGGCCGTACTGCGCATGCGTGTGACGTCATTTTCCCGACAGCGCGCAAACGTAATTGACGCCGGGCGGCTTTGTGGATTGCGACGGGACACTAAAGTTGCGACGGGTGAAAAAAAATATACGCGCCGGGAAAACAAATAATTATAAAAAAAAATGATAACGTCGCGCAGCATGCATTCCTGAGGGAGAACTCCATGCCAATTTTCAAAGAAAAAACCGGCATGGGTTCCCCCCCCAGGAGCATACCAGGCCCTTAGGTCTGGTATGGGTTGTAAGGAGACCCCCCCACGCCGAAAAATCGACGTAGGGGGACCCCCTACAATCCATACCAGACCCGTATCCAAAGCACGCTACCCGGCCGGTCAGGAAGGGAGTGGGGACGAGCGAGCGCCCCCCCCCTCCTGAGCCGTGCCAGGCCGCATGCCCTCAACATGGGGGGGTTGGGTGCTCTGGGGCAGGGGGGCGCACTGCGGGCCCCCCCACCCCAGAGCACCCTGTCCCCATGTTGATGAGGACAGGACCTCTTCCCGACAACCCTTGCCGTTGGTTGTCGGGGTCTGCGGGCGGGGGGCTTATCGGAATCTGGGAGTCCCCTCAAATAAGGGGGCCCCCAGATACCGGCCCCCCACCCTAAGTGAATGGATATGGGGTACATCGTACCCCTACCCATTCACCTGTAGGCAAAAAGTAAAAGTTATTAAACACACAACACAAGGGTTTTTAAAATAATTTATTATTCTGCTCCGGAGGCACCCCCCTGTCTTCTTTATTAGCTCTATTACCAGGGGGGGCTTCTTCTTCCACTCTCCGGGGGTCTTCTTCCACTCTCCGGGGGGGGGGTTTCTTCTTCCGCTCTCCGGGGGGGAGCTTCTCCGCTCTCCGGGGATCTTCTTCTATCTTCTCCCCTCTTCCGCTGTTGACTCGGCGAACCCCGGTTCTTCTGCAGATGTCCGGTGCCTTCTTCTTCAGCGCTGGCTGCCTGCTATCTTTGTGTGTTAGCTCAATTACGAGCAGGCAGCCATCGCGGTCTTCTGTGACGTCAGGTTCTTCTCTTCTGTTCTTCTCCCCTCTTCCGATGTTGCCTCGTCGCGTCTTGTCACTGTAATGATGGAAGCGCGCCTTGCATCCCATTTATATAGGCATCACCGTCCCATCATGCTCCGGCAGGTACCCACGTGGTGGGTGCACGTGGGTAGGCACCCACCACGTGGGTACCTGCCGGAGCATGATGGGACGGTGATGCCTATATAAATGGGATGCAAGGCGCGCTTCCATCATTACAGTGATAAGACGCGACGAGGCAACATCGGAAGAGGGGAGAAGAACAGAAGAGAAGAACCTGACGTTACAGAAGACCGCGATGGCTGCCTGCTCGTAATTGAGCTAACACACAAAGATAGCAGGCAGCCAGCGCTGAAGAAGAAGGCACCGGACATCTGCAGAAGAACCGGGGTTCGCCGAGTCAACAGCGGAAGAGGGGAGAAGATAGAAGAAGACCCCCGGAGAGCGGAGAAGCTCCCCCCCGGAGAGCGGAAGAAGAAACCCCCCCGGAGAGTGGAAGAAGACCCCCGGAGAGTGGAAGAAGAAGCCCCCCCTGGTAATAGAGCTAATAAAGAAGACAGGGGGGTGCCTCCGGAGCAGAATAATAAATTATTTTAAAAACCCTTGTGTTGTGTGTTTAATAACTTTTACTTTTTGCCTACAGGTGAATGGGTAGGGGTACGATGTACCCCATATCCATTCACTTAGGGTGGGGGGCCGGTATCTGGGGGCCCCCTTATTTGAGGGGACTCCCAGATTCCGATAAGCCCCCCGCCCGCAGACCCCGACAACCAACGGCAAGGGTTGTCGGGAAGAGGTCCTGTCCTCATCAACATGGGGACAGGGTGCTCTGGGGTGGGGGGGCCCGCAGTGTGCCCCCCTGCCCCAGAGCACCCAACCCCCCCATGTTGAGGGCATGCGGCCTGGCACGGCTCAGGAGGGGGGGGGCGCTCGCTCGTCTCCACTCCCATTCCTGGCCGGCCGGGTAGCGTGCTTTGGATACGGGTCTGGTATGGATTGTAGGGGGACCCCCTACGTCGAATTTTCGGCGGAGGGGGGGTCTCCTTACAACCCATAACAGACCTAAGGGCCTGGTATGCTCCTGGGGGGGAACCCATGCCGGTTTTGATTTTACAAATTGCCGTGGAGTTCTCCCTCGGGAATGCATACCAAATGCCGTCGCTTGAATGGGCCTTTACAAGGTGTGACTAACTTTACACTTTGTAAAAGCAGCCCTAGTTTTACACCAGGCAAACTAAAACTTACGGCGAAAAAACGAAGCACAAAAGCTTTGTGGATCGCCCTAAGTGCTAATTTGCATACCAGAAGAGGCATTTCGACTCGAAATGCCCCCAGTGGCGGATGCGGTACTGCATCCTAAGATCCGGCAGTGTAAGTCCCTTACAGATGTCGGATCTTCTGCCTAACTTAGGAAAACTGCTTCTGAGGATCAGTTCCAAAGTTAGAACCAGAGATACGACGGCTTACGCCGGAGTATCTCTTTTGTGGATATGGCCCTATGTGTCTTATTTACAAACTTGTTTCAGGTTAATGAGTCCAAGTATTGAAGCCAAAGAAACAGAATAATGGCCAGGTAAGTAATATTTTCAAAATGAGAAGTCAGCATGGACAGTATACATATCAAGGGGGACTCAATCAATAAATTGAGTGAAAAATCACTTTGATTATCCAGTCATGTGAAAAGCAAGTTCTGTTTATTTCATCTACATATGCCTGGGCATTCATAATGAACATAGCAACAATTTATTGAGTGAAGGTTCTCAACTCCCTTAGTAAACCAGTCTCATTTTCTCAGAAGAGATATCCGTTAACTTAGATCCATCATGTAAAACTGAAAATCTATTATAAATACTACAGCAATAACGAAAGTTGAAATTCAGTTGTACATATGACCAAATTGAAACAATCATTAGTTTGTGGTACATGGTGGGGATTGAATATGACTTAAAAAGTATATCACATTCTCATTATATATTTTTCTGTCAAAATGGATGATATTCAGCTTTATGCAGACATGTAATAAGTAAATACAGCCTACAGCTCTGTAGTGAAAGAATATATGTTATATATGCAATACCAGTCTTAACATACAATATCTCTAATATGCCGTTGGTAAAAAGTTAATCCTATTCCAAGCTAGTGCTTTTTTACAAAATAAAGTGCATCTGATTTCTGTAATATAAACAGCGTTTAGTAATTTGACAGTTTATTTTTTTTACATGATTTTTTACCAAAACCTCACCTACATCATGGGATAGGCTGTGGCGATTGGAGCCATCCAGATCTGAAGATTCAACGACAGATTTCTTGGCATCACACCAATAAAGCTTATTAGTGAGGGTGTCTACAGTGATTCCACTTGGCCACACAAGGTTTGTATTGATCACAATTCTTCTGTCCCTTCCCTCAAGACTGGAGCTTCCTATTTGAGGAGCAGATCCTATATCTGTCCAAAACAATTTCCTAAAAGAGAAAGAAATTCCAATTCTAAAACACTAGTACTATTATATAATTTTCAAATCCATGACAGTATTAAAGGGGAGGTTCACCCTAAAAACTACTTTTTCTTATTACACTGGCCCCCCACATTACAATACGATTATGTCTATTAGTTTTTTTTTGATGCTGTACATACCTTCGTACAGGTATAATTCACCCGTGGCTTCCGGGTTGCGAGTCCCGCGGGAGTGGGCGTTCCTAACATGCTGGTGATTGACGTTTTGACAAAAAACGAGCTCCCCCCGTCGCGCAAGCCGCATCACGATTGGTGAAAGGAGCCGAACGGCGATGCGCAGGCGCAGTATAGCGCCGACTCGCCGTTCGGCTCCTTTTCGGGTGAATTAGCTGTACGAAGGTATGTATAGCATCAAAAAAAAAACTAATAGGCATAATCGTATTGTAATGTGGGGGGCCAGTGTAATAAGAAAAAGTCGTTTTTAGGGTGAACCTCCCCTTTAAGTAGGGCACAATAAGGTGGCTGTTCTTACCTTAAAGGGGTTGTAAAGGTTTGTTTTTTATTTTCTAAATAGGGTCCTTTAAGCTAGTGCATTGTTGGTTCACTTCCTTCGATTTCCCTTCTAAATGTTTTTTTTCTTTGTCTGAATTTCTTACTTCCCGTTTCTCCTCAGTAAGCTTGCCCCCATCATCCGAGCCGTTCTGGCTGGGGGGTTAGTCAGCCAAAGCAGCTTACTGAAGAGAAACAGGAAGTGAGAAATTCAGACAAAGAAAACAAAGAAAAAAAACATTTAGAAGGGAAATCGAAGGAAAAGGTAAGTGAACCAACAATACACTAGCTTAAAGGAACCCATTTAGAAAATAAAAAAACAAACCTTTACAACCCCTTTAAAACAAAGCCGAGGTCCATGATCTGCCACTCCAACACCCAAGAACAAGTGAAACTTTCATTTACGGTGCACACAAGTACACTCCCAGTCTACCATAGTGAAATAATCAGTGCTTAGGCAAACTATTGCTAGGCGCAAGAGCTAACATATGAGTGGCAAGCTTAGATGTATGAGACAAGAAGAAAAGTGGCGGCAGGTCCAGCATAAAAGTTTCCAAGTTTATTGAAGAAAGATTAAAATCCTGGACAAGACATGCATAGACACAGCTTATATTAGCAAAAGCAAACACGTTTAACACTACTGTGCTTAATCATTGCTTAGATGTATGCCAATATCAACTTTCAGAAAGCTGGTATTTGCGTGGGACATTTTGGGGGACTGTAGTGATGGACCTGAGATGGCACAAGTGTACCATCTTTTCGACAGGCTTACTTTAAACACACATTAGAAAACTAACAATTCACTACTGATTCATACCCAGCCCGCGGATGTAGACAAATTCCTCTTGGCTGATGCAAGTTGTCATGGATAATCTTTTCTCTGTTTTCTCCATTCAAGTCACTCCTTTCAATGCAGGATTTTCTATTTATTGTGAAAATAAACAAGATGATGAACTAATTAATGCATAATTTAGTATAACAATGAAAATAAATTCACTGGTACAGGAATTTAAAAAGCAACCACTTTATATCTATGTCCATATCTACTATGTACCCATTAATGCACAATTCGTCAGGAGCACACACGCATGCTCCTGACCAAGTCTGCATGCACATTCAAAAACATCCCATATTTGCGGCATTAGGGGCCAAATTCTCAAAACCATGTGTAAATTTAGGATTATCTAACTTATGTCATTTAAGTTACGGCGCCCTAAGTTGGTGTCGTAACTACCGTATTCTCAGTGCATTTGCGCACAAAACTGCGCCATCCTTAACTTAAGTTTCAATGCCTAAGGCGTGGTTATGGCAAGTGGGAATGAAGTGGGCGTGCTTCATTGTAATGAGCCGTGACCCCATGCAAATGAAGTGCCGGCCGTACTGCGCATGCGCGCACGAATCTGGACCTCAATGCGCATGTGCAGAACTTTGGTCAGCGCAATCAGTGAGATAGGTAAAAGGCCAAGCGTACTTAGTTTGAAGATCGCCCTGTGTATAAATAGCCCCAGTCAAACACACTTCAATTGCAAAAGTATTTCCCTGTGTTCCCTTCCTAAAGCAAGTTGCTTCTGCTTTGAACGTTTGTCAGTGTTTGTTGGTAAGATTGTTTTGTGAGAAAAGTGTTTGTGGAGTTGGAGGGTATAGTTGGTGTTTGTTTTTGCTAATTTGTTTTTTGTTTTGATTGTTTGCCTGTTTGTTTTTCCTAATAGTTTTTTGGGGGTTTTGTTTATATTTTTTGTTTTCCTTTTTTGCCTGTTTGATTTCGAATTAATAGTAGCTGTCTGTTTTTTTTTTATTTTGGCTTGTTTGTATTTTCTTTGGTGTGTGTGTGTATTGTTGTTTGATTTTTGGGTGAGTTTCCTGTTGCTGGGTGTTGTCTGTCATGGCTCCCAAGCGCAGGAAGCTAAATTTTACACCGGCAGAGAAGCATATACTTGCTCAGGGCGTCATTAAATTTGGGCGATTTCTCCATGGCCCAGAGAGCCACACCACCACCCCGGCCAGGAGGAAGGAGATCCTTCAAAAGATCACCGATCGGATCAATGCGGCGGGGGGGGGGGGAGACCAGGACCATCGCTGGAGTTCAAAAAAAAATAAATGACTTGAGGAGCGTGTCCCGGAACAAGCTGGCAACGCTGCATGCCCATACCAGGGGCACTGGAGGAGGGGGACCCTGCCCAGTCAGGATGAGTGAGGAGGAATGGGCAGTGGCCCAGTGTTTCCACCCACAGCAGGTGGTGGGCCTGCCTGGCTTTGACAATGATCCTCTTATGAGGACAGGTAATTTTTGGGAATTTCTATCTGGTGATTAGCATGTGTGGGTGGGGGAAGGGAAGATGTGCCAAGTGTATGGATCCAACAACCTGTGATTGTTTTGTGTCCTCCCCAGATGGCCAGGAGGTTGCAGCCCCATCAGCCCAGGAGGTTGCAGCCCCATCAGCCCAGGAGGTGGCAGCCCCATCAGGTCAGGAGGTGGCTGGCCCATCAGGTCAGGAGGTGGCAGCCCCATCAGGTCAGGAGGTTGCTGGCCCATCAGGTCAGGAGGTTGCAGGCCCATCAGGGCAGGCTGCTGCACCACCCCCAAGACAGGCTCATGCAGAGTCCCAAGAAGGGCAGGATTCGCCATGGGAGGGGAGTGCCCACAACTCCCCTAATTTGGATGTTGAGTGGGAGGAGGATGAGGGGGAGGAAGATGACAATATTCTGATTGGGCAGGAAATAATGATGGGCCAAGATATGACCTTTGAATCATCCCCTGAGGGAACCCCACAGGCGCCCAGAAGTCAGGCCACCATCATGGGTCGCCCCTTCCAACCCTCCTCCAACATGCAGCAGCACCCATGGCTCACTCCAACTCCTCCTCCAAGGCCACAAGCCTCAGGGGCAAGTAGGATGCCGACCCCTGAAAACAGGGGGGGGTTGGTGCGTCTGCCGGTCAGTCTGTTGAGGGACAATGTCCGGCAGACCCGCAGTCTGTCTGCAATACAAAAAACTCTGAGCAAGGTGGAGCGCAGCCTGGGTGCAATGAGGGAGTCACTGGGTGACGTGGCCACCAACTCCGTGGGGGTCATCACCTGTTTGTGGGACCTGAGGAACGCCACAACAGGTGTGGCCCAGGAGGTGACTGCCCTCACCCAGGCTGTGCAGGCCAATACCCGGGCTGTGCAGGCCAATACGGCTGACATAACTTCCTGTCTGACAAGGATAGCCGTTGCCTTGGAGGGAAGGCCAGCAGGAGGACAGACACCAGGGGAGGCTGCTTCCTCCCCTGTACAGTCCCCCCGCCCTGAAAATACTCCCTCCCCTGCACAGTCCCCCCCCCTGAAAATACTCCCTCCCCTGCACAGTCCCCCCCCCCTGAAAATACTCCCTCCCCTGCACAGACCCCCCCCGTGAAGATCCCCCAGTCGGCCGTGGCCGTCCCCGTGGCCGTCCCCGTGCCCGTCCCCGTGACCGTCCCCGTGCCCGTGGGCAGCCCAGAAGGAGCACTCGGCAACATCCCTAATTTGCAGGGGTACTATTTTTTTTTTTTTTTACACTGTACTTATGATTTGGTTTATGTGTGTGAATGATGTGTGAATGTGGGGGGATGGCATTCCTGAAAACATAAGGGTGTCACCCTCAGTTTTGGTGGAGTAGGGATCCCCAGGACCAGGGAGAAGTCATCCTAGGTTCCTGAATGGTGTATGAATGCACAGTGACATAATTGGAGCCGTGGCGGGGCGTTACTGCTCCCAAGTACCAAAGGGGGGTGGGGGTACTTGGATCTAATCCAATTCGATGTGCATGTGATGTGTCTGTGCTAGGGACCACAGTGACATGCATTCATGCATTCTCATTGTGAGATAATTAATGTGCGTTTTGTAAATAAAAATAAACATTCTCTTTGGCATATAAGTAATGTGCATTTATTTACCAAAATAAAGATTTAAACGTCACATAATCTCTGTGATTTGGTCTTGGCAAATCAAAAACAAAAATAGTATTAGGATGCATTTACTGGGCAAAGATGCCTTCAGACAGTTGTCTCCTGATTGCCTGGCCCTCAGCAGACCGGGTAGAGGGGTTTGGGGGGGGGGGGTTGCCTGGGTGGGGGGTTAGGTCAGGAGATATCTCCACATGCATGCCCCTTCTTAATGCAAAATTGTGCAGTATGCAACATGCACCAATAATTTTGCATACAAAGTCTGGGGAATACAATAGTGTACCCCCAGTCTTGTCCAGGCATCTGAATCGTGACTTTAGCATGCCAAAAGTCCGCTCTACTATAGCCCGGGTCTGGCTGTGCACCTCATTGTATTTTCGTTCTCCGGGTGTTTGGGGGTTCCTAAAGGGGGTCATCAGGTGGGGTCCCAATGCATATCCTGAGTCACCTGTAAGGGAAAAGACAGGAGGATATTAGTCATGCATGTGCCCCTTGTGATGTCTCCATCATGGGGGGGGGCATACCTGACACCAATGTCACTCACCAATCAGCCAGCTGTCTCCATACACGTTCATCTCAAAGTCTCTGTAGATCTTGGTCTGCCTTAGTATGAAACTATCATGGCACGAGCCGGGAAACTTGGCACAAACGTGCCAGATGAGGCCATGTGCATCTACGATCATCTGGACATTGATCGAATGCCAGCCTTTCCTGTTTCTGAACAGGTGTTCAGTATCATGGGGGGGCTGGAGTGCCACATGGGTGCAGTCAATCGCCCCGATGATCTTAGGAAAGCCAGCAATATTGTAAAAGTCTGTCATTGCTTGCACACGCTGGTCCTCCTGGGTGGGCATGACAAACTGGTGGCTCATGCGCCGCAGTATGGCAGGGACCACCTGATGTAGGCATTTACTCATGGTTGACTGCACCATGCCAGCCACACCTCCAGATGCTCGCTGGAATGAGCCACTCGATAAAAAATGGAGGGTTGCCATAACTTTTTCAAGAGGTGTCAGGGCATGGGAACGTAGGGTTGGGGCGATTAGATCCTCATGAAGGAGTTGGGTGATCTCCAGGATGGCCTCCCTATCAAATCGGTAGTTGCCGATGACCTCATAAACTGGCATTTGCCAAATATCACGGCGTGGCCGATAAACACGCGCCTGTGCCCTCATCCTCCTCCTCTGTGCCCTCCTCCTCCTTTGTGCCTGTAAGGCAGCAAGTGCCGTCAAAATCATTGCTGGTCCTGGCATTTTTCAACAACAACCTTCACAACTAGAGCTGTAACCTCTAGTCACTTCCTTCTGCAAACCCTTCCACAGCATGTGTAAAATTAGGGCTGGTTTTATAATGTGGAAATTTAGTCAGAAAAACTAACAGGTGCGCACAGGGCGGAAAATACGGCACACACACTTAATTCTGAGAATCGCCCTAACTCCCTCATTTGCATCTTTGCCTATCAAAAACAGCGGCGAGCCTAGCGTAATTTGCGCCCGGGAATGCGCAGGCGTAACTAATTTAAGTACGGCTGAAAATACGGAAATCTTTGCTTAAGTCGTTTTGACGATCGCGCGCAAATATACGCGCAGTGTAAAATTAGAAAAATGGAGTTAAGTCTGCGTATCTCTTTTGAGAATTTGGCCCAAGATATCTATCTTTGACAGTAATTACTTGACAAAGCTGCATTGAAAAAGAGTTCATAGTTCAGATTTTTCTAGTGCCTCATATTAAAAGCAAACAAAGTAGAAATACATTACTATGACTGTATCCTAATCACCTGACTCTTAGCAGGTCAAGTAATTATCTGTAAAGCTACATTGCTTGACATTATAATAGAGCAGCATAGAAAATGTACTTTCTAGACAGAGCTAGACGCATTCTCTGTTGGATATTGTCAGGTAAATTGTAGTATGGGACAACTCAGGGGATTGGTGAAAGTGACAATCAACCTGCACATGGGAGATATAGTATAATATGGTGCATACCCTAACTTCAGGGACATTGGAGCATGGGAAAGTTGGTATGTATAAATTGAGGTATCAACAAACAGCTTTGGATACCTGCAACCCTATAACATTAACATTTGGGAGGTACGTGACTGATGCCGCGTACACACAATCGGTCAAACCGATGAGAACGGTCTGATGGACCGTTTTCATCGGACCAAACCGATCGTGTGGGGGCATCATCGGTTATTTATCCGTAGGTTAAAAAAAGCAATCTTGTTTTAAATTTAACCGATGGATACCTAACCGATAGAAAAAAAACGATCGTTTGTAGGCACAACCATCGGTTAAAAATCCACGCATGCACAGAATCAAGTCGACGCATGCTTGGAAGCATTGAACTTCGTTTTTTTCAGCACGTCGTTGTGTTTTACGTCACCGCGTTCTGACACAATCGTTTTTTTAACCGATGGTGTGTAGGCACGACTGACCATCAGTCAGCTTCATCGGTTAACCAATGAAAACGGTCCATCAGACCGTTCTCATCGAATGGACCGATCGTGTGTACAGGGCATCAGTCTAAGAACAAAATGTTTCCTAAAAAACATTATATTTTAACCCCCTGGAACAATTGCAGTCCTTTTTACTATGGAGGAACCACTTGAAATAGTTCATAGGTTTCGGGAAACACTTGAATGTAAGAGGTTTGAAATGATGGCTGATAGGTGCTACCCCAGACAGGAAGTTAAAGATTAATATCTTTCACAGTTCTTTGGTTTTGACAGGTTTTCTTTGGGTTCAACCCACTGATCATGTGCTATAAGAGAGAGACAGTGGTCCAGAGCAGAGAGGTCATCGGGACCTGGGGCTTGTCCCCAAAGACTCCAGCACATGGAAATGCTACTTTTGGATCTCCTGATTATACATATACTCTACCTTTGCAGGTATGCTGGGGCAGCACATAACCTTAGTTAGGATTAGGGATGTAGTCTTGCATGTGGACTTTGTAATATTTTGCACTATTCCAAGTAAAGCTTTTAAAACCTTGTTCCTACCTGGTCTGAAGTTACTAAGGGGGTGTAATGCAAGTAACTGGAACCTTTTTACAGTTCAGGTCACTAAAGTACTTTGAGGTATAAAGTCATCAGTACAAGAGTTAATACAGTGTGAAGAGGCAAGTGGTTACCTAGGGTAACAGAAGTTTACCAAGCAGCCTGTCAATAACCGTGTGCCTGAGATGGGTGGGATAGCCTCTTGCAGGAGGGAGTTGTTGTTGGTGCTCCATCCATGAGCGGTCCATCCCCATAGCAATGGGAGCAGACCAGCACCACAGAGGTCCCCAGCCTGTACACAGGTACTGAAGAGTTAAGTGAAGTCGAGTACACATGTGTAGTCTACACTGAGTGCACGGCGGGACCCCATAGTGTTACCCGAGAGTGAGGTAGTTGTAATACACTGGACAGGTGGATGTGGAAAAGACTCAGCGTGTCCCTCCTAAATGCAAGTTATGGTGAAGGTATACATTGTCACAGAGACCTGAGAGTTACACAGTGTATGTTCGTCTCTAAAAGCAGAGGCCTGCCTTAAGGTCAAGTATTCCCAGACAGCTATGTCCCAGGGCATTGATAAAAATGGCACAGAAGTAAAGGTACCCCATGCGTAGTCAAGTGATCCTGTTACATGTGCCTAGTGCAGCCCAGAAGAACCCAACCTGGGAGTAGTCCTCCCATATAACCCAGACTTGGAATCCAACACCGCCTACCCCCTCTTCCACTTTACATGCTAAAATGATTAAACTTACAGCTCATTGCACATTAGTGTCAGTAGGTCGTACTGAGTTTTACGTGAAAGAATAATGATTGGGGTTTCTGTAATCATAAAATAAAAACAGACAGTGAAAATTGTAGCGCCCAACCTGCAACTCCCTCACCTCAAGGAACTCTAGAAACCTCTGAAGGATCCCCATTGAACCAAAGCTGAGAAAGGCTGCCGTACAAGATGTATACGCGTTTTTAATCCTCTGTAAGATACTTACCCTCTGTCAGTCCAGTACAGCTTTCTGTTTATGGCATCAATGGCAAGTCCCTCTGTAGTGTCTACATCTTCTGTAATCACTTTTTTTCGACTGCTGCCATCCATCTTTGCACTTTCTATGCACTTCAGAGCTGTGTGTGCAAAGTAAATCTAAGAATAAAATTGTACAGACACATAAAACATAATGACTACATATATGGGTTCTAGATAACTCATAGTAGTAAAAAAAAATGTATATGTAATGTTCATTAATCTTCCCTAAAATAACATTGCAGTTCCGTGACTATAAAATCTTATTAGATAAAAGAATAGATACCACAGAACATCTGTTTTCACATATACATACAATGTACAGTGACGTTTATTTATTTCAATCAAGGCTGTTATAGGAAGAATTATGTGAAGTACAGTGAAGTTAATTAGTCCAATAAAAAGTGGCTAAATAATTTAAACTATCTTTATGCCCCTTGACCTAAAATCTTCAAAAACCTCTTGCTTTAGGATAGGACATAATTGATATAACATTTTACTAGACATTTGTTGTCTGCTGTCACTATGACTGGTAGATTAATTAAGTGTCGATGAAAACCATACAAGGCTGCCCTCTTGTGGAGTATTATGGGTATTACAATAATATGCACATAGACATCTTGTGGAATGTTACCAAAAAAAAATGTGAACAGGCAGGCAGTATTTTTAATGTAGAAGGGACATACTATGTCTCTTCTGCGTTAAAGTTATGTATCTACCAGTCTACACTTCACACTGAGCTGTGCAGCTCAATGTAATAATTACAGCAATGCCGGGATGACTGAACTCCCGCATTTGCGTGATAGTGATGCCATCTCGGCCCAGCCCATGGAAACTGCCAGGGATCGATACCTGGAAGCCACAAGGCTGAAGATGTGGAGCTTTGATACATCCGTTATTACCAAAACAGAAAAGTGAAAGTGACAGTTATGAGAAATCCCAAATTTTACAGCTGGTGAGGGAAAATCCTTGATTCAAAAAATCTGTTTCAACAGCTAATGGGGGAGCTCCCTCGAATTTGCTGAGATCCTCTCATTTCCTATTGCATCTGCAAGACATGAAGAACAGAGAAATCTCCTCTACAGGACACAAAAAAAAACATAAATACTTGGATAATGAACTCACTCAATTTTGTCACTGAAAAAAAAAGTGATCAATAACATCGTATCTACATTTATGTACAAAGGCACTGGCATGTAAAATTCCTATTGTAACACAGTTCTGAGCAAACGGTGCAATTTAAAATATATATATACCGTGTTTCCCCGAAAATAAGCCCGGGTCTTATATTAATTATGCCAACAAAAGACACAGTAGGGCTTATTTTCGGGGTAGGTCTTACCATGTAATGTGCTGTCTTCTCTCCCTCCCTGCCTATCAGGAATCCCCAGTGTGAACTCAGTTAAAATGCTTGTACAATCCTATAATCCACTCTATTACAGTATTATATAATGTACAATGTGTGCGTTTCTGTAATACAATTGTGCCAAATACATTTGTTATAGCGCCGCTCTGCATTTTTGTTACCCGCCGGAGCTCTCTTCCCCGCAATTATATTACAGAAACACACACATTGTACATTATAAACTACTGTAATATAGTGGATTATAGGATTTTACAAGCATTTTTAACTAGGGCTTATTTTCGGGGTAGGGTTTATATTGCTGCCCTCTTGGAAAATAACGCTAGGTCTTATTTTCAGGGTAGGTCTTATTTTTGGGGAAACAGGGTATATTAAATGTAATAAAAATCATAAATACACTGTACTAATACATATGCTATATTTCAAAGTTTAGGCAATAATGTTTTACTTATTGTAAGATATTTGAATATTAATATCATAAACAGTGTTCATTGAGAATGAAGGTGATTTCTAAATGCTTATTCAGAAGTGATCATATTGCTTTATGTGGAGATTCAAAGAAACTGGGACAAGGGTCTTAAGGAGATAAAGATAAGGCGAATCTACCTAGAGAAGATACATGCAGAAACAAAAACATAACATGGGTTCTAATCCTGCCCTATATTATACAAACATTTTAACTTGCACATCGAGGGCCAGATCCACGTACATCGGCGCATGTTTACGTCCGGCGTAGCGTATCTCAAATACACTACATCGCCGTAACTTACAGCGTATTTCCCGTATCCACAAAGAATTTGCGCCGTAAGTTACGGCGGCGTAGTGTAACTGTGTCGGCGTAAGGGCGCGCAATTCAAATGGATGAGATGGGGGCGTGTTTTATGTTAATACGTCTTGACCCGACATAAATGACGTTTTTTCTGAGCGGTGCATGCACCGTCCGTGGGGGTATCCCAGTGCGCATGCTCCAAATTAACTCGCAACAAGCCAATGCTTTCGACATGAACGTCATTCTACGCAAAGCCCTATTCGCAAACGTTTTACGCAAACGACGTACACGACGGAAAATTTGACGCTGGCCCGACATCCATACTTAACATTGGCTGCACCTCATATAGCAGGGGTAACGTTACGCCGAAAAAAGCCTTACGGAAACTACGTAAAAAAATGCACCGGCCGGACGTACGTTTGTGGATTCGCGTAACTAGCTAATTTACATACTCGACGCGGAAATCGACGGAAGTGCCACCTAGCGGCCAGCGCAAATATGCACCTTAGATCCGACGGCGTACTAAGGCGTACGCCCAGCTTCAGGCGTATCTTGTTTTGTGAATACAAAACAAAGATACGCCGGAGCAACCTAGCAGTTATGCAGCGTATCAATAGATACGCCAGCATAACTGCTTCATGGATCTGGCCCCTAGTATTGTACCTATCAACTAACCCATCCAGCATAACTATAATACTAAAGCCTTGTACAAAAGATTGGATGTTCCAACGGGAATTGTGTGATGACAGGCTGTTGGTGGAAAATCAGACCATTTGTATGCTCCATCGGACAATTGTTGTCGGATTTCCGCGGACAAATATTGGATAAAATGCTTTAAAATTTCCCAAAAAACTAATTGTGATGACAGATTATCCAATCGTGTGTACAAAAGTCCTTCAGAAAGAAAATCCAAAGTACAAACACGCATGCTCAGAAGCAATGCTAACCGTAACACAACATTAGCAGAAGTTGCCCAAATGGTGGCGCTAAAGAGTTGAAAAGCCACGTAGTTTCATGTTTGTTGGCCAACAATTCTTTGCCAATTGTATGCATTGTAAGTTCATGGCCAACGCCCTACACTTTGTCCGCGGAAAATCCGATCGTGTGTACCAGTCTTAACACTAATGCCGCGTACACACAACCATTTTTCATGCCATGGAAAAAAACAAAGTTTTTCTCGACGTGATTACTCTCAAGACTGCCTTGCATACACACGATCGTGATAAAAAATGCTTGAGCAAAGCGCGGTGACGTACAACACGCACGACGGCACTATAAAGGGGTAGTTCCATTCGAATGGCGCCACCCTTTGGGCTTGATTATGCAAATTTCCCTTCTCATAACTTGCTTCTGAGCATGCACGTATTTTTCCACGTTGTTAAAGCCTACACACGACCATTTTTCACGATGAGAAAAACGACGACGTGAAAAACATTGAGAAAAAATAGAGCAGGCTCTAAATTTTTAATGCCCATTTTTCTCGTCGAAAAAAAAATGCTCTGGAGCCTACACACGATTGTTTTTAATGACCAATTTAAAAAAAAATATTTTTCTCGTCATGAAAAACGGTCGTGTGTACCAGCGCTGTATCCTGGCCTAGGCCAACAAGGCCCAGGCCTAGGACAGCACTTTGCAGGGGGCAGCACTGTTAGTGTTGTGCCAGTCCTATGGGGCGGACTGGGCTGAGAGGCAAATTAGTCTAGGGCCCCCATAAAGCGGCCGCACTGCTTCCACAACTGTGGGTGGCGCACTGCTTCTACTCTTGACTGTCCAATCATCCTGGACCACAAACCTTCCTGATCGCCTTCACTAGCATGATCGCCTTCACTAGCGGCACACTCAGTGCGCCTGCGCCGTTGTCTGACATCGGTGCTGTCTTTCTTGTAAATATCTCCTAAACCGTGTGGAGGCTTATGAGATATTTCTTGCACCTACAGGTAAGCCTTAATCTAGGCTTACCTGTAGGTCAAAGTGGTCTGTAAGGGTTTACAACCACACGATCAGATTATCAGACAAATTCTCATCCTTTTTTGTTGCATGCTAGTCTCTATCAAAAGTGAAGAGGTTACTTTCATACGAAAATTCTCGTATGAAATAATTCAACTGCAGAAGTGATATCATGTGTTGAATTGTTTTGTAAGTATTTTTTTGTTTTTGAGAATGCGTAGTCTTGCGCTTATGATTTTTTTCAGACAAAAACTGTACTAATTATACGTACACGTTCACGTATGATAACATTTTTATAGCCTGCACCTTCAGTTTTTGTTGTCTGAAAATTTGTAATTGGCTGTCGAGGGCATCATACTAACGATCCGAAAATCGGCAAATCGTTGTCGGACGAAATTTTACTTTTCGATTTTTGGATTGTGTACGGTGCTTTCGACAGCCGATTATACATTTTCTGACAACAAAAACTGCCTTTACACAAGCAGTTTTTTTTCTTTTGGAATACAGGTTTTATATGAATAAATAAAAGGTGATCATTGTAAATACCCCTATCAGTGGTAAATGATTTTTGTCAAAACTATAATTGCTAAATCTTCGTGAGGGCTTGTTCTGTCGAGAAACAACAGACTTATTAGCCAGATCACAGATTGTGATACAAAATGATCTCTACTTAGTCTTAAATTTCCTAAAAACTTGATTTTATGCCTTTGCAAACTGCAAGCACTTATTTAGGCTATACCTATTTACATAACTGACTTAAAAACTTTGGGCCAGATTCAGAGAAGAAGTACGCGGAAAATTTGAAAGTACACCGGAGTATCTTTATTTGTAATTCACAAACAAAGATACGACGGCATTTGGCTAAGATCCGACAGGCGTACGGCTTCATACGCCTTCGGATCTTAGGATGCAATACTTTGGCGGCCGCTGGGTGGAGATCGTGTAGTTTTCCGCGTCGGGTATGCTATTTAGCTGTTTATGGCGATCCACGAAGGAACGCGCGTTCGTCGCATTCTCTTACGTCGTCGCTAGTCGGCTTTTCGCGTCGCAAAGTTACGGCTGCTATTTAGGTGGTGTAACAATAGACAGCCCATGTTAAAGTATAGCCGTCGTTCCCGCGTTGAATTTCAATTTTTTTTTTTTTTTGCGTAAGTCGTCCGGGAATACGAAAGTACGTAACGCACGTTGCCGTTTAAAACATTACGTCGGGGCGACGTCATTTCGCGCAAAGCACGGTGGGAAATTTCAAAACGGAGCATGCGCAGTACGTCCGGCGCGGGAACGCGCCTAATTTAAATGGTGCACGCCCCATTTGAATTAGGCGGGCTTGCGCCGGACGGCTTTACGCTACGCCGCCACAAGTTTACACACAAGTGCTTTGTGAATCAAGCACTTACAATGAAAACTTGCGGCGGTGTAACGTAAAGGGGATACATTACCCCGCAGCGCAAGTACGTGAATCTGGCCCTCTCTTTTCTGTCTATTAAATTCCTAGAATTTTCACTTTCTAAATTCCTATAATTCGACCACATCTTCTGCAAAAAGCCTTTGAAGAACTGGAGCTAATGTTCTGAATCATTAAGTCTCTTGGTTGGAATATCTGTACAAAGTTCTGTACTGGGTGTTAGATGAAGGCATAGATGGGACAATGGAGACATGGACAATAAAAAACGGGCAATCCCTTTGACCATAGGGCTTTGATATACAAAGTATATATGGTCTGTTCAACATACACTACCCTATTTTCCATGGGGTCATGGTCCAGTGCTAAGACTCTCCCCATCTGTGTGTCCAGTAGGCTGTCATAATCTGTCCCATCAAAGTTCATTTTCCGGATGTCTTGTACATTTGTAAACAGTAGGAATGGCCGAGGACCTGTACTTAATGCACAAAGAAATATTAATGAGTTAAATATAGTAATTAATACGGTCAAAGAATAAAAAAAAGAAATGGAAAACAAAAGTCAAAACTATATTTAGTATTATGTAACATGGTTACATAAACAAATGGTTTAAAGCGGGGGTTCACCCGAAAAAAAATGTTAACATTAGATTGAGGCTAATTAAGGGGAGCAGAAACGGGTATTTTTTTAAAAATCAATGCCGTACTTATCGTTTTCGAGATAGATGTTCTCCCGCCGCTTGTATGATCTTCGGGACTGGGCGTTCCTATTTGATTGACAGCCTTCCGACGGTCGCATACAGCGCGTCACCAGTTGCCGAAAGAAGCCGAACGTCAGTGCGGCTCTATACGGCGCCTGCGCACCGACGTTCGGCTACTTTCGGAAACTCGTGACGCGCTGTATGCGGCGGTCGAAAGGCTGTCAATCAAATAGGAACGCCCAGTCCCGCAGCCCATACCCGGAAGCGGCGGGAGAACATCTATCTCGAAAACGGTAAGTACGGCATTGATTTTTAAAAAAATACCCGTTTCTGCTCCCCTTAAATAGCCTCAATCTAATGTTAAAAATATATTTTTTTGTGTGAACCTCCACTTTAACTATTTGCCTTAGCTTTGCCTGATGCTTATTGCTTACAAAAATGGCAAAAAAAAAAAAGCCTATAAAATCTACTGACCTGAAGCAAGGCAACGCTTCTTATCCCATTGTAGAGTGTATCCAGGAAAACAGTCACAGTCCCATTCTGCTCTCCCAGACCTCCTGCATATTTGGCTACATCCTCCGTTGTCAGGAGACGAGCAGCCTTGAAAAAAAAACGTATCTGGGGCACTTATGATTTTGTACTTTATATACATTTACTACACATAACACATTCACATCTTTTGGGTTTTTATAACTACCGTATGAATGTGTGATTTTATTGCAGTCCTACTCCACAACAGCTTCTACCTTTAGCCCAGGTTCACACTGGGCTTAGGGAATGAAGCAGCTGAACTCGCACGATTTCACTCCCGCTTGTCAGTCCTGATTTCGCCTGCGATTTCAGAGACATCTGTGCAGGGTTCTGCATATATGTCAATGTAAATCGCAGCCTCAAAATTGCAAAAAGTAGTATAGAAACTGCTTTTTGAAATCGGTGCAGCGCCGATGCGGCGTTGCACCAATTAGGACAGTGCCACTGCCGGCAATTGGCGCCGATTTGACATGTCAAATTGCATGTCAAACGCACCAGTGTGAACCAGGGCTTAATGAAAATATATAATCACACAAGAAAGACAAAGACAAATATACCTAAAAAATCTAAAATATTTATCTAATAGTGGGCATACACATGCCAGTTTTTATGTTCAATTGCTCAACTGCTAGATAAAAACAGTTAAATCAATGGGCTGCCACAGGTGGAGAAAATGTCATTACAATTTTTTCACAACTTCACATTTAACAAAAAAGCAAACAGAAGACAACAATATTACCATACAATACAGTTTATACAAAACATAACTACCATAATAACATAACAATTAATATACATTTATTTCAACCCCCTTCCTTGCTGATGGACTAAATGATACTAATGCCGCGTACACACAACCGTTTTTCGCGATGTGAAAAATGTCATTAAAAACGATTGTGTGTGGGCTCCAGAGCATTTTTCGCAACGTTAAAAATGGGCATTAAAAATTTAGAACATGCTCTAAATTTTCGCGTTGTTTTTTAATGTTGTCGTTTTAACGTCGTAAAAAATGGTCATGTGTAGGCTTTAACAATGTGAAAATAACGTGCATGCTCAGAAGCAAGGTATGAGACGGGAGCGCTCGTTCTGGTAAAACTAGCATTCATAATGGAGATAGCACATTCATCACGCTGTAACAGACTGAAAAGAGCGAATCGTCTCTCACCAAACTTTTACTAATACGAAATCAGCAAAATTAGCCCCAAGGGTGGCGCCATCCAAATGGAACTTCCCCTTTATAGTGCCGTTGTATGTGTTGTACGTCACCGCGCTTTGCTAGAGCATTTTTTTTTAACGATCGTGTGTAGGCAAGGCAGGCTTAACAATAATCGGGTTGAAAAATACTTCATTTTTTCTAGACCATTAAAAATGGTCGTGTGTACGCGGAATAATACTAACTAATACTAATCCAGGGGTGTTAGTAAATGTAAAGAGCAGTACCGGGACAGGTTCACTCAGAGCCCTGAGCAAAAATTTCAAACTGCATCCTCTTCCTCACTCCTAATGCATGCTGTAGAATGGGTGTACCGCCTTGTGCTCATTCACTGCTCCCTTCACCAGCTACCCATGGTTGGCATTAAGTGTACACTGCACATTCGTGCCCATTTTCTTGATTTTTACAGCAGTAGCTGTCATACCAGACATGAGGCTATAGCTTGGCCCTGTTTACTAACCACTGTTCTAGATCTTGGGTTCAGTAAGAAGCCCCCCTACTGTTGTGCCCTGGGTTACTACCCCTCCTGCCCACCCCTTGTCGTAGCCCTGATAAAGAGGACAGGATTGCAACTACTCCCAACCAGCCCGCATGAAAAAACAATAAAGAGCGGCCCCAGCCTACGTAGGGTTGCCACCTGTCCGGGATTCACCTGGACAGCTCGGGTTTCGAAACACGTGTCTGGGTTTCAGTCCACCTGAAACCCGGACACATTATTCAGACATAAATGTGGCTCTGAACAGGGCTTGACAGGAGGTTGAGGGGGCACTATGTGCGCCGCATTACTATTCTCTTTGGAGTGCCCAAAGGTGTCCCAGGTCTGTTACCATCCTATAGTGTATACTAAGACAAAATGAAATTTTGCGTGCGCCGCTAAAGTGTTTGGGTTTGGCCTGAAGAAAAAGTGGCAACCCTACCTACATGTCTCCACCAAACCACACACCCTAATGCACTTCCCCCGCTCACCAGGGCTTAGTCATAGCATTGATCCTTTCCTCTTTACTAAAAATGGAGTAGCTGAGTGCCAAACAGGAAGTGATAACAGCTAGAGCTGCTCTTTTATTTTCAGGTAGGTATTTTCAGGTAGACTTGGGCTTTAATTTGGGGTGCATCAGTGTCACTGATGTCACCGATTTTTATAGTTTTTTGTTAATGACAAAACACAGACTGTTTCCATCCAGTGTGCATTTCTCTAACTGAAAGCCTGTATGGTCTATAAACACAATAGGCACAGCGAGAAGTGATGGGGAGTCTCCCTTCTTACTCATCATGTTCTGTGTGTAAATCTGAGCTTTATGCCGCATACACACGATCATTTTCCAAAAGGAAAAAAACGTTGTTTTTAAAAAACGTCATTTAAAATGATCGTGTGTGGGCTGCACATCGTTTTTCAGTTTCTGAAAAACTAAAAAAAAAAATTCCAAACATGCTGCATTTTTTAACGTTGTTTTAAAAAATTTCGCTTTTCGAGATGTAAAAAATGATCGTGTGTGGGCTAAAACGACGTTTTAAACCCGCGCATGCTCAGAAGCACGTTATGAGACGGGAGCGCTCGTTCTGGTAAAACTACCATTTATAATGGAGTAAGCACATTCATCACGCTGTAACAGACAAAAAAGCGCAAATCGTCTTTTACTAACAAGGAATCAGCTAAAGCAGCCCAAAGGCGAATAGAATTTCCCCTTTAGAGTGCCGTTGTACGTGTTGTACGTCACAGCGCTTTGTTCATCATTTTTTTTAAACGATGGTGTGTGGGCAACGTCGTTTTTAATGATGAAGTTGTAAAAGCTTTGTTTTTTGGACATGCTGAAAAACGACATTTCCTTTCATGCTGAAAAATGATCGTGTGTACACGGCATTAGCCCTTGAGCTCAAAAATTTGGCTTTATTCAGCAAATCAGCTACGATTAGTTTGGTAAACATGTGAAAATGAGGACGCTGTCTGGAAATAAAAATATGATATATTCAAGCAATCCTTCAGCTACAACTATCAAAAACAATAACCTTTTTTTTTTTTTCAAATGTAACTTTTTAGTTCTGAACATAATAAGACAGAAATTCTTAATACTAATATACTACATATTCTTAATACTATAGATATTATACATAATATAACTGTTTTATATTGTTCTATATACTTTGGGGCAGATCCTCGTAGAATTGCATGGGCGCAGCGTATGGGAGATACGCTACGCCGCTGTAACTTACTTTTTGAAGCTTTGAATCCACAAAGAATTTGCGCCGTAAGTTACGGCGGCGTAGTCTATCTCTCGCGGCGTAATGGCGCGCAATTCAAATGCGGCGAGTAGGGGGGGTGTTTCATTTAAATGAAGCGCGTCCCCGCGCCGAAAGAACTGCGCATGCGCGTCCCTAAATTTCCCGCCGTGCATTGCGCTAAATGACGTCGCAAGGACGTCATTGTTTTGACGTGGACGTAAATTACGTCCAGCCTGATTCACGTACGACTTACGCAAACAAATTATTATTTTTTTAATTATACGCGGGAACGCCGGCCATACTTAACATTGCGTACGCCACCAGATAGCAGCTTTAACTATACGCCGGAAAAAGCCGACTAGAGACGACGTAAAAAAAGAATGCGACGGCCGCTCGTACGTTCGTGGATCGTCGGAAATACCTAATTTGCATACTCGACGCGGAAAACGACGGGAACGCCACCCAGCGGACGCCGAAGAATTGCATCTAAGATCCGAAGGCGTACGAAGACGTACGCCTGTCGGATCTAACCCAGATGCCGTCGTATCTTGTTTTGAGGATTCAAAACAAATATACGACGCGGGAAATTTAAAAGTACGCCAGCGTATCAGTAGATACGCCGGCGTACTCTCTTTGTGGATCTGCCCCTATATCTACATATTCTATATATTATTACATTGTCATGACAGACTAGATCACTCTAGGTGTTATATCATGGCAGGCCCATGAGGATTATTAAACTCTTTATTTATGTTGGCACATAGCAGCATGCTCACAGACATGTTGCGTTCACCAGTTGGGGGGGGATTTGCTAAAACTGATGCACTCAGGATCTGGTGTAGCTGTGCATAGTAGCCAATCAGCTTCTAACTTTGACAAAAAAGTTTTAGTGAATCAGCCCCGTTGTGAGCAGGCCTATAATGATGTGCCATATGGGAAAGGGCTGGAAATGCCATACATGCTGATCCGATAGCTAGTTCATTAACGTGAGAGGATGGCTAGTTCATCATTCATTAATGCTGAGAGGATGTCAAACCATTAAAGTGGAGTTCCACCCATAAATATAACATTACATCAGTAGTTTTAAAAAAATGTCATTAGTCCTTTAAGAATTTTTTTTTTTTCTTTTAGATGCCTTCAAAGTGTTGTTGCTAGGTAGAATAGTTAATCTTCCCTCTTCCTGCACCTAGGTGCTTAAGCTTCCTAACCTACACCGCACAGACTCCTGGGAATGTAGTGGGTGTAACTTTCCAGGAGTCTGTGCACTCCCCAGTCTCGAAGAATCATGTGACTTGGACAGTACAGGTGCTGAAACCTGATCTGAAACCTATTACACTGCTTGTGCAGCACTGAGCATGTGCGAGATCTGCAAGGCTGAAATCCAGGAAGTCATACAGTCTGGCTTCATGATGCCCACACTTAAGATGGCCCCAGTCAATTTCTATTTTATAAAGTGTCTAAATACTGTAACAACCTAACAAAACGGACCTTAGTTTACAGACTAACTTTACTAGAATACATTAAGCTTGTGTATTACAGGGGTATTTATATATAAAAAGTGAAATTGTGGCCGGAACTCCGCTTTAACGTGATCCTTATTCTTTCTAGAAGTTCTGCATACCTGTGCACGTTTTCCCATCACCAGCAAGCACTGATCCTTCAGGGCAGTAGCAGACAGGTCCTCCAGCTGTCTGTACACAACCATGACTGCAGTTTCTGTTTTCTTGTAAGCAAGGTGTCACATCTAGCAGATTGAAAAAGAGTTATCTGATTAAACACAGCTGTAAGCATTATGAACTGAGCAAACATCTGTAATTAACTACCACACAGATCTAAATATTGTGATGGGTAGCAGGTGCTTTCCTTTTCTATATAAACCTAAGTCTTCTCGTATTTTGTTCGCCTAAAACCAAAAAACTGACATTGTACCAATAAGACAAAAGATAGTGAATTCATAGAAATCTAGAAATAAAGGCCCAGATTCACAGAGAGCAAGGCGCACATTACGCCGCCGTAGAGCAAACACTGTACGCTACGCCAACGCAGCGCAGAGAGGCAAGCATTGCATTCAGCAAGCAAGTGCGTGGGTTTCCGAAGGCGCACATCGGCGTAGGTGGAAGTGGGCGTGAACCCATGCAAATGAGGCGTGACCCCATGCAAATGATGGGCCGAGCGCCAGACAGGTACGTATCACGAACTGAGCATGCGCCGTGATGTGGACGCACCCCCATGCGCCTGCTCACAACCACGCCGGCAAAACTGCCTAAGCCAGACACACGTCCAATGCACAATACGCCGGCTTGTGTTCCCCGGTGCAGACCTGTGCATGTCTGTTGCTGGGTTGCATCTCCTTTATGGGGAATAACTTTACGCCGGACGTACAACTTACGCGCATCTCGCGTAGCATGCGCCGGGCACACGCAGGTTCGTGAATCGCAATATTTCCCTCATTTGCATGTTTGAATGGCTAATCAATGGGAGCAGCCCCATGCGTCCAGCCTAAATGTGAGCCCACCCTACGCCGGCGTGTGCAAGCTACGTCGGCGGGGTGTAGCCTGGTTTTAGGCGCATGTCTGTTTGTGGGTCCGCATCCAGGGGAGGGCTGGCAGGGGGGGCAGGGTGGAAATCTCCCCCCCGGGCTGGTGACACTATGCACAGCCACCGGCCGCCACTACCAAATGCTGTTTTTGCAGAGCAGGAATATGCCTGCTGGAGCTCTGTTAACACAGTTCACGGCCGCTGCTCACCTCCCACTGGCGGACTCTGATGTAAGGGGGGCCTCTGTGCGGACTCTGATGTAAGGGGGGCCTTTGTGCGGACTCTGATGTGAGGGGGGCCTCTGTGCGGACTATGATGTAAGGGGGGGCCTCTGTGCGGACTCTGATGTAAGGGGGGCCACTGTGCGGACTCTGGTGTAAGGGGGGCCACTGTGCGGACTCTGATGTAAGGGGGGCCTCTGTGCGGACTCTGATGTAAGGGGGCCTCTGTGCGGACTCTGATGTAAGGGGGCCTCTGTGCGGACTCTTGTGATCATGAAAAATCTTAGACTGTTTTCCTCGATCCATCACTTTTCCACGCTCTATGGGCCGCTTGACTGGACTTGCCCCCCAGGCCTAAGGCTGCCAGCCCTCCCCTGTCCGCATCCCCTACTTCCTTTGATTACTAAACGTTAGGATGAGGTGCCGTATTTCCTAGGACAATCGGCCACTTTTGCCAAAACATGGCAAGGTATTTTTGTAGGAAGGTGAGCAGTGAAGACCTTTATTAAAAGTTATTTTAATATTGAAACTGTAAATCTTACTTCCTGAGACAAAAGCCAATACAAATAAATTTATGTCAGACCGATTTTTTGTTTTTTACTGAGATTTTTTGTGGTTCCCATTGCTGAAAAAAAGATCTGTTGAGTGCAACTCACACCAAGGAGGGGAAGAGATGAGCGACAAGACCATGGTGACAAGTAAAGAGCAGGACTAAGGATCATGAAAGCCACAGCGTAGTACAGCGTACATGAAGATGAGAACATAAGGACCTGGTGAGTGCTTATGCCTGACGGGTGTTTGGTGATGGTACATTATATGGGAGATTCATGACAAGCTGCAACTGACAAGTGATTGTGAACAAAGATTAGCATGGTGCAAGCTACGGACTAATAAGACACTTCAAATATTTGATTTTTTTCTTTCACGTACTCTTATATGTTTTGTGCTGTCCCATCACTTTTCTTAACTTATATTTATATGGTTCTGTGATCCTTTATTATTTAGCTTACTCTGAGGAATATAAAATGTAGAGAATTTTTAAGGGAAAACACATTTAGCGCAGGTTCACACTGGGCTGTGGGAATGAAGCTGTGCGAGTTCAGCTGAATTCGCACAATTTCACTCCCGCTGGCAGTCCTGATTTCGGCCGCGATTTTAGAGACATCTGTGCAGGTTTGGAAATCACAAAAAGTAGTACAGAAACTACTTTTTGAAATCGGTGCAGCGCCGCAGATGCAGCGTCACACCGATTAGGGCGGTGCCATTGCCGGCAATTTGCGGCAAATACCGCCGTTTTGACATGCGATTTGACATGCCAAATCGCATGTCAAAACGCACCAGTGTGAACCAGGGCTTAAAAGCATTTTTTATTCACCATAGGACATATTGGGGGTTATTTACACTGTCAAGCGTCATCTGAGTCCAGAGCAATTATATACAGGACAGAACGTGGCTGTAAAATTTTGAAGAAGATCAGCAGCAATGAGATGTAGCAAAGTATGGAAAATAGTGAAAACACTCCTTTGTGATAAAAAACATAACCAGTGTTTTAGCAAATAAAATGTCATCCAGTTTTGCTTTATATCTACTTTAAGTGATATCTGAGTATTAACATATGCTAGTAGTTAAAGCGGGGGTTCACCCTAAAAAAAAATTCTAACATTACATTGAGCTGACTTCTAACACTGACAGTATGCTGATATTTTTTTATTTTTTTTTGTACATACCGTTTTATCGCTATTTTCCACCCCGGCTTCCGGGTAGTGAATCCCACGGGAGTGGGCATTCCTATTCACAGGCTAAGTGATTGACGTGATGAGAAAAGCTTCCCACCGGCGCATACGGCCGCGTCACGAGTTGCCGAAAGAAGCCGGACTGCGAGTCGGCTCTATACGACTCTATACGGCGCTATACGGCGCCTGTGCACCGACGTTCGTCATCTTTCGGCAACTCGTGCCGCGGCCGTATGCGCTGGTGGGAAGCTTTTCTCATCACGTCAATTACTTAGCATGTGAATAGGAATGCCCACCGTGGGATTCACTCCCCGGAAGCCGGGGTGGAAAATAGCGATAAAACGGTATGTACAGAAAAAAAAAAAAAGATCAGCATACTGTCAGTGTCAGAAGTCAGCTCAATGTAATGTTAGAATTTTTTTTTAGGATGAACCCCCGCTTTAATACAATTTAGTAATGATTGAATGATGATTGTGTACAATTTAGTGATGATTGAGCCCTCATTCACATTGGAGAGACTTGACATGCCATTTGACAGGTCAAATCACATGACAAGTTGCACCCTATTGTTGGCGATTTCGGGTGCGACTTGCACAGACATCTGTGCATGAAGCCATACAGATGTCTTAAAAGTCGCACCTAAAGTTGCACTAACATGCGGCTTTGAAATCATACGATTGCAGATGAAATCACACAATTTCAAACCCATATTTAATGTGAACGAGGGCTTAGTCTCTATTATTTTTCTTCTTTATGCATTCTAAAGCCGCGTACACACTATCGATTTGTCCGCTGAAAACAGACCGCTGGACTGTTTTCATCGGACAAACCGATCATGTGTGGGCCCCATCGGTTTTATTTCCATCTGTGTAAAAAAATAGAATATGTTTTAAATTTTTCCTATGGATAAAAAAACGATAGAAAAATCCGATCGTCTGTATGGAACTCCATCGGTCAAAAATCCATGCATGCTCAGAATCAAGTTGATGCATGCTTGGAAGCATTGAACTTCATTTTTCTCGACTCGTCGTAGTGTTGTACGTCACCGCATTTTGGCACGATCGGATTTTTGACTGATGGTGTGTAGGCAAGCATGAGGAAAGTTTCATCGGATATCCGACGAAAAAATCCATTGGATTAGATTCCATCAGATATCCGATCATGTGTACAGGGCCTTAAGGGTACATTCACACCATATGTAGAATGACTGCGTTAAAGTGATTGTAAACCCTATGAGAAAAAAAAAACTGCAAGACAGAGGCATAATATGCATAATGCCTAGCATAATGCATAGCGCATAATGCATTATGCATAGCATACTAGCTCATATAATGAACATAATGAGCTAGTAAGCATATCATACTAGCTCATTATGTATGCATAATGCAAAGCGCATAATGCATTATGCATAGCATACTAGCTCATTATAAATTACTTACCTGAGATCGAAGCCCCGGCAGCCACACTCGTACACCGCTCCAGTGGCTGACATCGCTCCCAGAGTTACTTCCAGGTATCGCGTGATCCATCGCTGTGATTGGCCGGAGCCACGATGACGTCACTCTCATGCATTACTTCAGTTTGCTACAGTGCGCATGTGCTGATGACATCGGCACATGCAAATACAAAGGATATCTCCTAAACAGGTTTAGGATATATCCAGGGTAGTTACTGGTAAGCCTTATTATAGGCTTACCTGTAGCAAAAAGTGTGTTGTAAGGCCGGCTTCACAGCTATGCGAATTGAATGCGCGTTTCCCCGCATTCAATTCGCATAGCAGGAGAATGTGACTGGCTCTATGGAGCCGGTTCACATATCTCCGCAGCGGGTCGGTGCAGTGTGCCGGAAAAACGTGTGCCTTTTTTGGTGCATTTCAGGTTCGATTCCAGCCCAAAATTCGGGCTGAAATCGGACATGAAATGGTGAACCAGCATGCACCGAACCCCTGTTGTGAGCAGCATGCGGCTACGGCATAAACGCAGCCTAAGGGTTTTAAGTGGCTATTTCAGTGCAGTCCCACCACAGCACCACTGCAAGACAAGGCAACATGTCTTGTCTCCTAGCTGGCTGGCTGTTTTGTTTTTTTTTCAGCACAGCGCAAGGCAGTCCACCATCTTGCACCACACCACAGCCAATAGAACCTGTGTGACATTTCAATAAAGTTTGTCTGAAAAAAAAAGTGAACAGTGAGATGCGCAGTGATTAGCACATCAGCACTGCAGTATTCGCACTGCACACCAAAGACCCGAAGATCTTTTAACGCAGTGACTGGTGTGAATAGACCCTAAAAGACCAGACATATCAAAACCCTGCGTCACACAGCAAATGTTCAGGCAAGTAAGCTGCTCATAGTAGGTAAAAACTTGTACATGGGAAGATGGTAAGGTAGGGTGACCAGACATCCCCAGTTTCAGTGGACAGTCCCTGGATTGAGGACACTGTCCCCGGACCAAGTCTGTCCCCAGTTTTGTCCCCAGATTGGATTTGAACAGGGGCTGGGGCAATTCCAAAGACAGTCAGTACAAAATTAATAAAAAAAATCTGAATTACACACCCTGATCCTCGGCTCCTACTAGCTTAGGGGGGGGTCTATTTTTTTCCATTATCTGAGCCCCTTTCTGATGATCATGTGCTGGTCGGAGCGGAGGGAAAATTCTTCAGTTTTGTGTGCATGCCCATTCAGCTCCGTTCTCATGTTCTTCTGCCTTGGCTCAAGTCCCAGCCAGTCACCTGCCTTCCCTGGCAGAGTGATCTTCCTCTGCTCCCCACCGAGTTGTAGCCAGGGTGGGCGGCGGCGGCTGGCGACGACAGGCAGAGAGTCACTGATTGCCACCATTAGTAGTGAAAAAAAAAATATGTCCCCGGATTTCATATAAATCTGGTCACCTTATGGTAAGGGGGCCTACCTAGTATCACTCATAAAGCTAAAGCTTCTTGAATTTATTCAGCTTCTACCTACTCGACCCAATAATTTAATTATTACAGGTAATGGCAGCTGCATTGCATGTGAAAAGTTGTGTATAATGCAACACATGTAACAACCAATCTGTCAATCACTCACCAATAGCAAAATCTGCCTATATTCTTTACTGCCCATTATAAAGGAACTTTTCATTTTAAACATGCTGTTGTATGTGCTTGTCATTTGCTGATGAATGCATTTCCCACATTTTAACAGGAAAAAAAGTGGGGAGTGAGCACTGAACACCTTTATTAAAAAGCTGTTATTTTAATACTGAATCTGTAAATCTTTTGTCCTGCAATTATTCACACAAGATTAGTTCAGGTAATAGTCGCATAACCAATGTTTAAAACAATGAATCGTTAAATCTGTGTCTTGAAGCTAATTCCATTGTGCACGCTTCCTACAATTAACATTATAGATTGAAATGACAAATTACAGTTGCACGAACATGTCTACAAAACACAGACAAAGATTACAATGCATTTATCTGACTCTGCAATAGTCACCTCACAATAAAACAGCATTTACAGGAAATTTGTAATCTTTCACATTGGAAAGCTATTCTAAACATTCTCATTAATTTAGTGAGCAAAGAAGAAGAAGGCAAAATAATGCGAGTCATTAAAGCAGCAATATGTAATTTGTTAAATTGCTTTAATGCAGCGACAGTACTCATAAACTAACTTAAGTGACAGTTTCCTATGAGGTTGTTGATAACATTCAACTATGTAATTAGTGGCAACAATAATTAAAGTGTAACTAGACCATATAGAGATCTAGAATTTATGAAGGACCAACAACACAAACCAATAGATTCTAATGAATAGGACTGACATGAACTATAAAGCAGAAATCTGCCCACAGACAGCAAAAGAAACGCAACTGGGGTTCTAACTAGACATGTGCATTCGTTATCATCCGAAAGCATTTTTGTCCGAATTTCAGGGATTTTCATGTTCGTCTTTACAAAACGATAATGAACGCACAGATTTTGAAAGATCCGAAATAAAAAAATGCTTCATTTTCGTATCCATTATATTTTCGTATCGTTGCGACAACAGTTCGAACATAGATAGATAGAAGATTCGACATGACGGTGAAAATAGCAATCTGTGTCTATCGAACCTGCGGTCTAATGTGCCTAACCTAACTCTATTAGTCCAAGATTATTTGACATAGAAAGAAAAGATTTAACATTATAGAGACAATAGTAAAAGAGCCGTTAGTGGTATGGGTGGGGGAAGTAAATGATGATGATAATGAATGTTATTGGCTGATTGGTGGTGCTGCTGCTGTCTCCATAGAAGGACCAGGAACCTCCATGGAGACAAACTGCCTGGAGCCAGGATGCTGCCATCACCAGTGTGAGACAAAACTGTTAGGAGCGCAAAGTGAATAGGAAGGAAGTTATATGCTTGAATTTCGATACAACGCAATTCCATTTGCTGTTGGGATAGACCGTTCAACATGAATAGAAACAAACAAGTATTGTATCATTCAATACGATCAAAAATATGTATAATACCGTTCAACATGAATATTCGACGAAGCAGCTAAAAACATACATTAGCCGCAAGTGCACATTTATGGTCAAATGCTCTGCCCATAGGCTATAGAAGAATGCAATTTTTTTTCGACTAGTAATAATTATTATAATTATTACTAGTCAAACAACATTCAAATTTTACTATAGCTTGTGGGTGGAGCATTCAACTGGAAATGTACGATTGTGGCGTCGTACAGTTTAGCTGCTTCATCAAATCTTCTTAGAACATCCGACAGACACCATAAGCCTTCAATTGACAGATTCAACCTTAATTCAGATTTTCGTACGAATGCATTTTTTTTAACAAAACAAAATAAATAAAGACGAATTTCGGGAGTAACTAAATAAATACATTTTTCGGACAAAACCGAAATTCTGAAACAAAATATTTCAGTGAGCACATATCTAGTTCTAACTGCTTCCTATTTTTACCAAAAACAAACTAAGACATTTTAACTAGACGTACACCAGTTTTACTAATCATCTCAATTGTGTTTCAGAATAATGTTCTCTCGAGTTGGTAAATTGCATCTCTGTATGAGTTCCCACAAGTCATCCCAATCCATATATGGATAAGGGGGTACCACCAGTCCTCCTGTACGGGGCCCAGAGTGAACTGGATGTCAGCAGGAAGGATGGTCGATACAGCAGGGAGGGGCAATTACTGGAACCAATCCCCTGTATGGCTCTCTCAGTGGCAGCTGAAAACTGGCTTCAATTCATCTCCCTCCTGTTGGCTTTCAGCTGCTCCAGAGAGAATTATACAAAGTATTGGTTACAGTAATTGCCCCCTACCTCCGCAGCACTGCTGGCTTCCCTCCTCTTGTTCTCGCCGACAGCTGCAAGCACAGAATAGGATCCTTCAAGATGGAGCGTTGAGGAAGGGTTAGGTAAAAATGTCATATTTACCAACCCCTTCCTTTCCTGAAGTGAGAGGTTTTTACCTTCATGCAATAAAAAAAAATGAGTTAAACCCCCTGGCGGTATTCCCGAGTCTGGCTCGGGGTAAGATTTCTGTACCATAAGCGGTATCCCCGAGCCAGACTCGGGCTCGCCTCGCAGCAGCAAAGTTACTCATCTTGTCCCTGGATCCTGCGATGCATCCCCGCTGTGTGAGCGAGCGGGTCCTCGCTCGATTCACACAGTGTCCCCTTGTGTAGCCGATCTCCATTCCCTGCGACGTTACGACGCACAGGGGCGGAGAACGGCGCCAAAGTCGAAAAAAGTAAACAAACACATTACATTACTGTATGTAAAAAATACACACCCCCCTTGTCCCTAGTGGTCTGCCCAGTGCCCTACATGTACTTTTGTATAATAAAAACTGTTCTTTCTGCCTGCAAACTGTAGATTGTCCTTAGCAACCAAAAGTGTCCCTTTATGTCAAAAGTGGTTTTAGAGCAGCTAGAAAACAGCGATAATAAATTATAATCACTTGCAGAATTGAGCGATAGAGATTTGTGGGGAAATTCGTCATAAAAAAATAAAAGTAATGACAGCAACAATTCTGCAACTGAGCAAATTTCAGTGATTTTGAGTTGATTACATTATTGAATATTTTTTATTATAATTACATTATTATTTGTTATAATTATTTATAATTATTTATTATATTATCATTTATAATTTTGTTTTTCAAACTTTTTCATACCCGGGATGCCTACTAGACTCTTGTTTGGTCAGATTTAAGTGAGCTATTCCTAAGAATTACAGGCCTACAATATAAAACGCCAAATTTACTTGCAAAATAATGGTACCGCTTTCAGCACCGAAAATCTGAAATAATCATACCGACAGGGAGGTTAAAGGAGTTGTAAATTAAAAAAAATGTTGTGCTAAAATGTCTGTCTGAACGGTATAGTTTCATGATAGTTTAATGATTATTTTTAAAAACAAGTAAAAACCGATCAAATTCATTCATATATCTTACCTCTGGGTTTCTAGTTTCTGTTCTGCTATTAACTTCCTGCTTCTCGGTGCTCGTTCATGTGAGCGGCCTTCGCCGTACTGTTTAAACTACATTTCCCAGTATGCATTGCGCATCGCGCATACGCAGTATACAAAAATGGGCACAAGAACTCTCAGGCACTTTTTAAAAAAACCGCCCACTATACCGCCCACTCAGACACTCAGTGTGTTCGTATGGGAGTTGTTCAGAAAGCAAGGGGGCGAGGTCCAGGCGGGGCAGTGATGGTTTGCTAATCAAAACTGATCCAAGGGAGGAGGTGCTGTGGGGTTTTAGACACACACAGTAATCACACCTCCTTGAAGTCTGTATGACGTACAGAGCGAGCAGACGCACAAATGTAGTCCCGAGGACGGGACGTTACTGACCACAGCTAGAAACCCTTCCGTGACTGTGGTGATCTACAAACAGACAACCAGGAAGTGTCCAGAACAGAGAAGAAATACAGCAACATCAGAGCAAAAACGAACAATGAGGACATGAAATGAGCACTGAAGTAAGGTAAAGGAAGCTATTTACAATCCTTTACAACCCCTTTAACCCATCCCTTGTATACTGTCTTGGGTGTGCAAATAACAACCGCACACTGGTATTGATATATGCAGCTGGATTCTTGGATAATTAAGCCACACTAAGGCTGCTTTCACACTAAGGTGCTTTGCAGGCGCTACAGGGAGTGCAGAATTATTAGGCAAGTTGTATTTTTGAGGATTAATTTTATTATTGAACAACAACCATGTTCTCAATGAACCCAAAAAACTCATTAATATCAAAGCTGAATATTTTTGGAAGTAGTTTTTAGTTTGTTTTTAGTTTTAGCTATTTTAGGGGGATATCTGTGTGTGCAGGTGACTATTACTGTGCATAATTATTAGGCAACTTAACAAATAAAAAATATATACCCATTTCAATTATTTATTTTTACCAGTAAAACCAATATAACATCTCAACATTCACAAATATACATTTCTGACATTCAAAAACAAAACAAAAACAAATCAGTGACCAATATAGCCACCTTTCTTTGCAAGGACACTCAAAAGCCTGCCATCCATGGATTATGTCAGTGTTTTGATCTGTTCACCATCAACATTGCGTGCAGCAGCAACCGCAGCCTCCCAGACACTGTTCAGAGAGGTGTACTGTTTTCCCTCCTTGTAAATCTCACATTTGATGATGGACCACAGGTTCTCAATGGGGTTCAGATCAGGTGAACAAGGAGGCCATGTCATTAGTTTTTCTTCTTTTATAACCTTTCTTGCCAGCCACGCTGTGGAGTACTTGGACGTGTGTGATGGAGCATTGTCCTGCATGAAAATCATGTTTTTCTTGAAGGATGCAGACTTCTTCCTGTACCACTGCTTGAAGAAGGTCTCTTCCATAATCTGGCAGTAGGACTGGGAGTTGAGCTTGACTCCATCCTCAACCCGAAAAGGCCCCACAAGCTCATCTTTGATGATACCAGCCCAAACCAGTACTCCACCTCCACCTTGCTGGCGTCTGAGTCGGACTGGAGCTCTCTGCCCTTTACCAATCCAGCCACGGGCCCATCCATCTGGCCCATCAAGACTCACTCTCATTTCATCAGTCCATAAAACCTTAGAAAAATCTTTCTTGAGATATTTCTTGGCCCAGTCTTGACGTTTAAGCTTGTGTGTCTTGTTCAGTGGTGGTCGTCTTTCAGCCTTTCTTACCTTGGCCATGTCTCTGAGTATTACACACCTTGTGCTTTTGGGCACTCCAGTGATGTTGCAGCTCTGAAATATGGCCAAACTGGTGGCAAGTGGCATCTTGGCAGCTGCACGCTGGACTTTTCTCAGTTCATGGGCAGTTATTTTGCGCCTTGGTTTTTCCACACGCTTCTTGTGACCCTGTTGACTATTTTGAATGAAACGCTTGATTGTTCGATGATCACGCTTCAGAAGCTTTGCAATTTTAAGAGTGCTGCATCCCTCTGCAAGATATCTCACTATTTTTGACTTTTCTGAGCCTGTCAAGTCCTTCTTTTGACCCATTTTGCCAAAGGAAAGGAAATTGACTAATAATTCTGCACACCTGATATAGGGTGTTGATGTCATTAGACCACACACCTTCTCATTACAGAGATGCACATCACATTACACTGGAGTGGTGCACTGGCAGGACGGTAAAAAAAAGTCCTGCTAGCCGCATCTTTGCAGCGCTGTAAGAGCGGTGTATACACCGCTCCTACAGCGCTCCAGCCTATTGAAATCAATGGGCAGCACCGCCGCAGCAGCACCACTTTGCGGGCGGGTGTTAACCCTTTATTGGCTGCTAGTGCTAGCAGCCGAAATCGCAGCAAAAATTACGTTAAAGCGCCGCTAAAAATATCTCCGCTTTACCGCCGACGCCCGGCACTGCTCAATTTGAAAGCAGCCTTAGGCCTATGCAAAGATAGTGAGTCAGTCAACTGTAAAATGTTTCAACCATGTTCGGGACAAACATTGCACCATATTCAAACAAAAAAGTTAAAACAAGTTAAAACATAAACACTGTAAATAAGTACTATATATATGCTGACCAAGTGATATATATATATATATTTATATATACATTTTGGAATTTCTAGAATGCAGGGCATACATCCTTGAATGCATACAGCCCTAAACACAAGTCTAAAGCCCCATACGTACGACTGGTTTTCTTGCCAGGAAAACTGCCAAGAGAGCTTTTGGCCAGGAAAACCGGATGTGTGTATGCTTCCTAGCAGTTTTCCGTCAGGAAAACAGACAGGAATCCAGACGAGAAAATAGAGAACCTGCTCTCTATTTTCCCATCGGGATTCCCGGCCGCTTTTTTGCCACCAGATTTACCAATACTCTATGGGAAACACTGCGAGGCAGTGCCCATGGAGCATACACACGGCCATGATTTCCGGCCAAAGCTCCATGGCAGGTTTCCTGCCGGGTTCTCAGCTTTCCCTTCGGTTTTCACGACAGACTTTTTCCCGCCGTGAAAACCGAGCGTGTGTACAGGGCTTTACTCAGTACAGTATCCAGCTGCATACAGTGGTTATGTATTTCAGCCTGTCTTAGATTTCGAGAGGCTGCTGACAGCAAGGCTGGATGCTGTACCAGTGCCTACTGGGCACACCAAAAATTAAGGATGTCATGCATGTGGCCTAAGGGCTAGTGTGTCTGTGGCCTATTGGAGAAACAGAAGTAAAGATGTTCTCTTAAATTAGATTCTGCCACAGCTGTGCCAAAGGAAATGTGTAGAGGGATGGCATTTATAAGTGGGAACAGAACCATATAGATGTAAATGGGAAAGAACTCACCATGACACGACTTGCTGTCTGGTAGAAGAACATAGCCTCCTGGACAAGTACAAAAATAGGAACCTGGAATATTTTCACAGCCAAGAGTGCAGCCATGGGTCCAAAGAGCACACTCATTTATATCTAAAGAAAAATATATAAAGATGTGACTTAGAATACATACCTAGACTTATAAATGTTCCAAATATTCATGTCATGTGTTTAATACAGAGTACAAAAAGACTTGTCAGGGAAGAAACTTAAAACAACCCATCTCAGCTGTTTTACTTTCATGTTTAGGTTCACCTGAAATAGAAAGTCTAGCGAGCTGAGCCTCCCACCTTTAACCTTCCTCAATAAACATTTATAATTTAACAGCTGGAACTGTTTTCTTTTTTTCTAAATATTAAACATATTTTTCTTACAGCATTCATTTTCATCAGAGCTGGACGTTCATTCCTTAAATACTAGAATGAGGAGGGTCTGAGGATTTTAACACGTGTGTTATGTACAAAAAAGAAACAGATTGCACAGATCTTACTTGTGTCATTTATAAAGGGAAATTCCTTTTATGAGTTAGTGGAGGAGGGCGAGTAGAGTGTTCCGAATACATACATCCCCTGGTTTAAAGAAAAAGCCCACCCCAGACTGTTTGGGGGGAGGAGGGGGGTGTTGTTGGCTGATTCCATCACTTGCTGGTTCATTAAAGTGAAACAGAATTTAAAAAGTAAAAAGTAGCCTTATAGCTTAGTGTTTTGTAGTTAAAGACTAAGGCCTTGTACACACGACCGAGGAACTCGACGGAAAAGACACATCGTTTTCCTCGACGAGTACCTTGTCAGGCCTCGTACACACGACCGAGGAACTCGTCGGAAAAGACACATCATTTTCCTCGACGAGTTCCTTGTTAGGCTTGTCAAGGAACTCGACAAGCTTGCTTTGCGTACACATGGTCAAGACAAAATCTCCTCGTTCTCAAACGCGGTGACGTACAACACATACAATGGCAGGGGAAGTTCGATTCCACTAGCACAACCCTTGGGGCTGCTTTTGCTAATCTCATGTTACTGTGTGTTAAAGTGGAGGTTCAACCTAAAAACAAATTTTTAACATTAGACTAAGCATAGTAAGGGCATTTACTTTCGGCAGGTCTTTTTTTTTTTTTTTCGTACATACCTTTATATTCTGATTTAGTCCAGGGCTTCCGCATTCTGATGACTCCGGGACTGGGCATTCCTATCCCTGCCTCAGGGTTCCGATGACTGCGGGACTGGGCATTCCTATCCTTCGGTTCGATGATTGACGGCTTGTGAAACAGGTGACCTGTCGCACAACGCGCATCACCAGATTTCCGGAAATAGCCGAGCTGCGAGTCGGCACTATACAGCGCCTGCGCCCGCCGTGTAGAGCTGACTGCGCAGGTGCCGTATAGTGCCGACTCGCAGCTTAGCTATTTCCCAACATCTGGTGACGCATGTTGTGCGACAGGTCACCTGTTTCACAAGCCGTTAATCATCGAACCGCAGTCATCGGAACCCGGAAGCCCTGGACAAAAACAGAATATAAAGGTATGTACGGAGAAAAAAAAAATTACCTGCCTAAAGTAAATGTCCTTAGTATGCTGGCTCTGCTAGATGTAAAGTTAAAAAAAAAATTTTGGGTGAACCCCCGCTTTAAGTAAAAGTTTGGTAAGAGACGATTGCACTTTTCAGACTGTTACAGCGTGAAAAATGTGTTATCTCCATTACAAACGCTACTTTTACCGAAGGTGCGCTCCCGTCTCATACTTTATTCTGAACATGCGCGGGTTTCTTAGCATGACGAGGAACACAAGGAAATTGAGACAGTTCCTCAACAGTTTCCTTGATGAAAAACATATACAAAACAGGTGTAAAAAAAAAAGCTCTCCCACCAAGTTTCTTGATGGATTCTATCGAGGAAAACGGTCGTGTGTACGAGGCCTAAGGCACTGCTGCCTCTAACTGATAGTCACATGAGGTTTGGAGTGAGATTTGGTGATGTCACTACTGTGACACTACTGTGCTTCTCTTTGCTGGAGGCTCTGTCATAAGGAAGCAAAGCCCTGCACATACCAAGATGGTCACCTTTATAATGAAAACAGTGCATAACAATTCATTGTAAGTCAGTAAAGAAGAAATGCTGGTAATTAGTCCTTCGGTGTCATGAACATGGATGTATTTTTATATGTTCGGCGTCAATTTCCAGAAGCCACATGTGCCACGCTAAGTGAATGGCTATATGCAGCCAAACTGTTGTGTACACGAATGCTACTTATGAATACTATAAAGCTTTCTACATACTAGGTTAACCTAAATTTAATCAGTCATTACCCGTATCTCAAAGGTAATCAAAGAAAAGGGGTGCATCTCACCTTCACAGTGTCTTCCATCAACGGAAAGTTGAAACCCCTCTATACATCTACATTGCTGGCTTGCTGCATCATTTTGACATATTCCTGTACAATAGTCAGTTCCCTCATTGCAAAGATCAGGCTCTAGAAATATTCATTACATAAGAGTATTTTATTATGTCCTTCATCCCAGTATTACACAAAATAGGTCTGTGCAGAATTTATACATAGCAAAATTATGTTTTTCAGTAAAGTTAGGGCAACAAATTATGCAAAATGCTGTTTAATTAAAACAGACCCAATCAGTATTTTGTGTCATTAAAGTATATGCAAGACCAAAATGAACAAAATGAAGTACATATCTGAAATACATGTACATTCCCTATACAGTGAAACCTTGGTTTGAGAGAGTTTTGCAAGACAAGCACATTTTTTTTATAAATTTTGAATTGATATACAAGCAATGTCTTGATATACAAGCAGTGTCACGTCACAAACCGATCGTGTGTACGCGGCATAACTGTAGCAATATGGTTACATTTAATAAAGGTATAACATTTAGAAACATATTGCTACACTTAGGCCCCATGCACACGAGACGCTGCTAAACTCGAGTTCAGAGGCATTTGGGAATTTTTTTCAACTGCCCCTGAACACATTTAATGTTATCCTATGTGTCCATGCACACAATCACGTTTTTTGGTGTTTTAAAGCAGTTGGGTTTATGTCCCTTTTTCAGACGCAAAATTTTGGGTTCAGAAGCTTTTTTTTTTTGCGTTTCAAAGCTTTGGGAGGGTCTACAATGTCTTTGAGATAAACACTGACAGCCGCAAACGCGGTAAAACGCCGCTAAACGTGGCAAAACGCCGCGCGATTCGCAGCAAAAACAAGCGTTTTAAACGCCGGTTTTTGCCTTTGAAAACGTGAGTTTAGAGGTGTTTGTAATTGCTTCTCGTGTGCATGGGGCCTTAGAGGCGCCTCTCTTCTCTTCTATACTCTGTAGCTCCTTTTGGATTTTGTTTCTAATTCCCTTGTGGAGGCTTCCATTTGTGGATGGGCATTTTATGGTTACACAACCGATCACATTGCTATAATCTTTTTATATGGACTATAAACTGAAGGACTTATAAATAAATGGTTGTGGAACGAATCATTTGAGTTTCCATTAATTTTTATGGGGAATTTGCTTTGATATACAAGTGCTTTGGATTACAAACATGTTTCTGGAATAAATTATGCTCGTAATCCAAGGTTTTACTGTATGTTCCCCTTGAAGACCCTGCAAGTACAGAAAAATACCTGATAATTTGCCAGAAATGCATTCAGTCTTTTTGTGGGCTGAAAGCACACAACGTTGTTGTGGAGTGTTAAGCGTTTTTTTACAGTGCAGCTCTCTATTTCTGACATGATCAACAGGGGTTTTTTTGGGGGGGGGGGGGGGGTAGAACATGAGAACAGTTCATTGGGGCTTATTTACTAAAGGCAAATTCACTTTGTACTACAAGTGCACTGCAAGTGTACTTGGAAGTGCAGTTGATGTAGATCTGATGGGTAGATCTGAAATTAGGGGAATCTTTGCTGATTTTATCATCCAATCATGTGCAAGCTAAAATGTTGTTTTTTATTTTCCTTGCATGTCCCCCTCAGATTTACAGCAACTGCACTTCCAAGTGCACTTGTAGGGCAAAGTGGATTTGCCTTTCATAAATAACCCCCATTGCTAGGGTTTGCAGGCACTTTAATTAGTGTAGGAAGGGTAAAAGCAAATCACACTCTGTGGAATCTGTTCTCCCTAAATCGGTGGTTCTCAACCTTTCTAGTGCCGTGACCCCTTGATAAAATTTCTGAAGCTGCGGGGACCCCTAACAGAAAAAAATAATAATTGTAGCGTGGCAAGTAATTTGCTCCCCTAACCCCTTCCACTCCACAATTTAAAATGTACCACTCTCTTTTATCTCTCTATCCAAATTTTTTTCCCCATCTCTCTCTCTAGCCGTCTTTCTTGTTCTCTCTTATATTCTTTCTCTCCCTTTTTCTTTGTTACTACCCCTCTTTTCCTCTCCCTTCCATGTATTCTCTCTTTATTCCTTCTCTTACTCCTTGTTGGGGGGGAAGGGAGGGGGTGGAGGGAATGGGAAGTGTAGCCTTGCTGGAGGGAGTTCTGATCAACCAAACTAGGTGCTCTTGATCAAGGTCATCTGCTGATCTGAGAACTTTAGTGGGGACTTTTAATGGCAACTATAATCACAGGCAGTGTTACTCACTGTGTCTCCGGGTTCATGGTGTCTCGCAGGAGTGACCCATATGCCAAAATCAGGAGATGGGGTCTCCTCCAGCCCCTTCGACTTCACATTCCTCACCAGTCAGCTGACCTCTAGTCTCCGCCCCCCCATCTATGCCGTGAACTGAATGGGCAGCTGCGAAGAGGCTGAGTGTGCGGCCGCGGGCTCCAGGAACAGCCCTGTTGGGAGGCCGCGAAAATGATGGTAAAGCGGCGTGGGGTTCAGGAACAGCCTGGGATTTGGTGATCCCTGGCAAATCATCATTTGACCCCCGAGGGGGTCCCGACCCCCAGGTTGAGAACCACTGCCCTAAATTGTGAGATCTGCAAAAACCAGGGGTGGACTGACAACTCATGGGGCCCCCGGGCAATAGAAGATTATGGGGCCCCTGGGCTTACAGATGGCCACCACGCCAGGAGGCAGTGCAGAGGCGGGGCAGCTAAAATCTCGGGATTTTCACATCAAAAGCATGTCGGTTTCGGACATATCAGGGACAGATGTAAAAAAAAACACAGATTTTTACATACTGTCCCTGGTTTTACTGAGCCTGGCAACCCTGATGGGGCACCTAGTGCCCGAGTGCCCCAATGGTCAGTCCGCCCCTGGCAAAAACAATTCATGCACATCTTCTCCATAAGTAAAGGGAAAGTACTGCCTTCTGCCACAGCCACAGGACAGCAAATGTAAGGGTTGAAGCTTAGTTGGAAGAAGCATAGTTTTGCAGAAAAAGGATTCTTGCACAATAATGAATGTCTCCCAACATATCTAGCCCCATGATGGCAATCAAGGTTTACTGTAAAAACTATGTAATCTTCCTGGCATAACTGCACCTTTGACTGCTATATGCCTATATATTTATTGTCTGGATTGAAATAACTTGCTTTTTCACACACGAGGCTAACTCTGGGGCACATAGGTGTTTATTTACTAAAACTGTAGCATGCAAAATCTAGTGCAGCTCTGCATAGAAACCAACCAGCATCCAGGTTTTATTGTCAAAGCTTAATTGAAAACGCTGAAGTTAAAAGCAGACTGGCTACCATGCACAGCTGCACCAGATTCATAGCTTGGATGCTCCTGTTATTAGTACAGTTATCATTCATCTTTAGGTATAAACGTGTTAAGCTTTCTTTTTCACTACACTGGGTTTCAACAAACATAGAGACATGAACAAAGTTGCAGTGTTCATCCCTTTCGGCAAGTTTGCGCCTGCGCAGTCCTTAAAGTAACTTTCTCGTTAGCCGGAACCATATCGACAGATCAGATTGCGCCTGCGCATGAACTTTCACGTTAGCCGGAACCATATCGGCAGATCACCGGAAGTCCCCCCCTTCCCCTTCACAGGTACCAGGAGACTGTGGCCCATTTGAAAAGTGCAGTAGGAAACTAGATGTGAAGCTGAAGAATCAGCTCAGGTGAGGACACCACTGGATGCATAAATAAGTACCCAAATATTAAAAGTCAGCAGCTCCTCTTTAATTACTTGACTTCATATATGTAGCACTTATCAAGTTGAAGCACCATCATGTAAACAAACTACTGACTGCAATTACAATATGCTGGAAAATGTCCTCTCCTCCCTCAGTCCGTTGTTGAATGAAGTTGGTTAATTCCAATTTACCCCTGTATCAAGAAACCTACCTAAATAGAGGCTGTCCTAATACGTTTTATATATATATATATATATATATATATATATATATATATATATAAAATAAGTTTAGTCGTGTTGATTAGATAACCCCTCCACAGCCACTCCATTGAATCCATAGAGTAATGATTATATTATTCTGGGAGAGGCGTTCCCAAATGGGTATGGATTGTCCTGTTTATTTATTATTTGGACTTGTGATTGAGCCATGAACCTTATGTTCTTTTCTTAGAGCTGAGTCCCACTCGTTTTTTAAGTTTAGTAAAAGTCAGCAGCTACAAAAAGTGTAGCTGCTGACTTTTAATAAACAGACACTTACCTGTCCCACGGTCCAGCGATGCGGCCGCCTTATGCCTCGCTCCTCTCCCCCTCCTCTCCACGGTGCCGTCATTGCAACTGTAGGCACCTGGCTGTGACAGCTTGCGGCTTCATGGCCGGGCATGCACTGCGCATGTGGGAGTAGGTCTGTGTTACCCTAGTGGCCAGGCAATCTTCTGGGATCTGTGACATGTCCCAGAAGATTGCAGAGAGGGAGGGGCTGCCTAGGGGGAGAGGAGGAGTTGCCTAGGCGGTGAGAAGACGGAAGGAGGATATGGGACAGGAAGTACCTGTTTTAACCACTTAAGGACCGCCTCCTGCACATTTACGTTGGCAGAATGACACAGCTGGGCACAGGCACATACCTGTACGCCCCCTTTAAGTGCCCAGCCGTGGGTCAGGCGCGCGCCCGCATCCCGATTGGAAGCTCCGTGTCCTTCCCCATTCTTCACAGTGGCAATGTCACCAATTGTCTGTTCCCTAATATAGGGAAAAGCGATCAGTGACGTCAAGCGTCCAGCCCCACCCCCCTACAGTTAGAAACACATATGAGGTCACACATAACCCCTACAGTGCCCCCTAGTGGTTAACTCCTAAACTGCAATTGACTTTTTCACATTAAACAATGCATTTTTATAGCAATTTTTGCTGTGAAAATTACAATGGTTCCAAAAATGTGTCAAAATTATCCGATGTGTCCGCCATAATGCTGCAGTCACCGCCATTAGTAGTAAAAAAAGAAATATTAATAAAAATGCCATAAAACTATCCGCTATTTTGTAAACGCTATAAATGTTGTGCAAGCCAATCGTTAAACGCTTATTGCGATTTTTTTTACCAAAAATAAGTACAAGAATACATATCGGCCTAAACTGAGAAAAAAATATGTTTTTTTATATCTTTTTGGGGGATATTTATTATAGCAAAAAGTAAAAAATATAGTTTTTTTTTGCGCAAAAATTTAAAACCGCAGAGGTGATCAAATACCACCAAAAAAAAGCTCTATTTGTGGGAAAAAAAGGACGCCAATTTTGTTTGGGAGCCACATCGCACGACCGTGCAATTGTCAGTTAAAGCGACACAGTGCCGAATCGCAAAAAACTGGCCAGGTCCTTTACCTGCGTAATGGTCCGGGTCTTAAGTGGTTAAAAGATTAAAATAAATCAGAAGGGACATAGATATAAGACAGAATCTTCACACAAACTAGTAATGGGCTCACCAAACTTTAAAGCGGGAGTTCACCCAATTAAGTTTTTTTGATCTTTTCCCCTTAGATGGATGCTCGTTTTGTCTAGGGGAATTGGCTAGTTGTTTTAAAATATGAGCTGTACTTACCCGTTTTCGAGCTGCATCTTCTTCCGTCGCTTCCAGGTATGGGTCTTCGGGAGCGGGCGTTCCTTCTTGATTGACAGTCTTCTGAGAGGCTTCCGACGGTCGCATCCATCGCGTCACTAGTAGCCGAAAGAAGCCGAACGTCGGTGCGGCTCTATACTGCGCCTGCGCACCGACGTTCGGCTTCTTTCGGAAAATCGTGACGAGATGGAATGCGACCGTCGGAAGCCTCTCGGAAGACTGTCAATCAAAATAGGAATGCCCAGTCCCGCAGCCCATACCCGGAAGTGGCGGAGAAGATGCATCTCGTAAACGGTAAGTACGGCTCATATTTTAAAACAACTAGCCGATTCCCCTAGACAAAACGAGCATCAATCTAAGGGGGAAAATAGTTATGTATGGGTGAACCTGTTTGTGTATAACAAGTGTTATTCTTAGCAATGTCAGCCATGTGAGCTGAAAATAACAGTCATTAAGGTAAATATGCTGCTTATTGAATCAACTTACCAGATATCTGTGAGTAAGTAGCCTCACTGGTATGTGACAGCTGAGCAATTACTTTCATGTCGATGACGTCCACAATGTATGGTTTTAGGTTAATGGTAGTGGAATTTTTTCCTGTATATTTATGAATTTTTCTGATTGAAGCAGATTTTCTTTCTGAATAGTAGATGTGATCATAAAAAACTGAAAGTCCTACATTATTTTGTCTTGAAGCCCTAAAAAATAAAAAGAAAGTTCATCACCCAATTACATACAATAAATTATTAAGATCTACTTCTACTAGGATTCAACATAAGGTTTAAACATGCTGATAGCTATAGACAGCTATCACATATACCAATCTATCTCATGTCATGGTAAATATTAGTTTCATTCATTACTTTTGTTAAACGTGTCAATGCCGTGTTCCTTTTTGAAACGTTCATATGTATTTTGATATTTTGATTACTTAATAAAACTCTATGAAACAAAAAAAAAGATCTACTTCTACAACATCTGTTCTGTAAAGCATATCTATGATTACTTAATTTTATCTTCAATGTACCAATTGCTTTATTCAAGTCATTTCAGCAGGTATTTGGGCAAAGCCATCCTAATGTAAACTGTACTCAATCAAGGGCCCTAAAGCTGGTCATACACATACAATTTCATCCAATTTGAAATGATCTGGCTGAAATGTAATCAGTGGATAGCCCTGTCAGCACCACTCTGTCGTACATCCTCAAAGTGTTACTAAACCCATAACAGTAAAATCAGTCTGTATATGCCAGGTGTGTCCAAACTTTTTTCAAAGAGGGCCAGATTTGATGAAGTGAACATGACATGACATGAGATAGATTGGCCAACTTTTTTGCCTGACATTCTTTGAACCATTAAAATTCGGTCTAAGTTTGTTCGTTCCGAGCACTAATACACTGCCCAACAATAATTCTCCTGCCTTAGTGGCTGTGTGTGGTGAAGAGATGAGCTTTGGCGTGTTATTTGCATATATATCTTTTGTGGCCCCCAATAAATCCTGGAGCGCTGCTCAGGACTAAGGAGGAGCTTGGGATAGTTATTTGGATATACCGTATTTATCGGTGTTTAACACGCATCTTCACTTTTAGGGGAGTTTCAGGATGATTTTTTTAAATAAAGAATTTGAAGCAAAATAAGGGTCAGTGACCATCAATGCAGCCTAATCAGTGCCCATCTGCAGCCTCTCCATTGCCATGAATGCAGCCTCTCCATTGCCATGAATGCAGCCTCTCCATTGCCATGAATGCAGCCTCTCCATTGCCATGGATGCAGCCTCACCATTGCCATGGATGCAGCCTCACCATTGCCATGAATGCAGCTTTACCATTGCCATGAATGCAGCCTCACCATTGCCATCAGTGCAGCCTGATCCATGCCCATCTGCAGCATCGGAGCGGACAGGGAGGGGGCGGTACGAGCGCCAACAGATTACATACAGGAGAATCTCCTGTTTTCTCAGCGACCTCTTTAATGCAAAGTCCCGCCTCCTATGTTAGACAGAACAGTCGCCCAATGGCAGCCCAGGAGACGGGACTTTCTATTATAGATGCCGTCGAGTAAACAGGAGATTCTCCTGTATGTAATCTGAAGTTGCTCATCACACCCCCTCCCTGTCCCCTCCGAGGTAGCACCAATAAATACGGTATATATCTTTTGTGGCCCTGGGGGCCACAAAAGATATACATATCCAAATTACCAGGGGGGGCGTATTAAACCAGAACATGGGCCACAATTGGCCCTTGGGCTGGACTTTGGACATGCCTGGTATATGCAGTAAAGCATGCTTGTTATACTCACCTGAGTGCCATCTGTCTCCAGCGATGTCCACCAGTGTCTTAGCCGTTCGGGACTCTCCTCCTGATTGGTTGAGACACAGCAGCGGTGCCATTGGCTCCTGTGGCTGTCAATCAAAGTCAGTTAGCCAATCAGGGAAGAGGGGGCAAAGTTGGGTCGGGGCTCCGTGTCTGAATGGACTTGGCTCTGGTGCCCCCATAGTAAGCTGCTGGCTGTGGGGGGTACTTAACAAGAGGGGGGGGGGGGCAGGAGCAGGGAAGAGAGACCCAAGAAGAGGAGGATCCTAGCTGCTTTGTGCAAAACCAACTGCACAGAGGAGGTAAGTATAACATTCTTGTTATTTATTTGAATTTTATTTTTAAACAAGACTTTACAATCACTTTAAGTGCTACTAAGTTAAATTAGGGATTTTGTATGGTTTGGGGGGGGGGGGGGGCTTAAAGCTGTAAGGCATGAAATGTTCCATACCCAATCTGAAATGAAAATAACCAACTTCAAATAGAGAGTGAAAATAATCTAAACCTATAAATAAAAATTACCAGTAAGATATGTTCTTTTTATGCAGCACACAGTTTGTATTATAATCCTGGTACATGGTCCACATACATTTTAATCTAAAATATAATTTAAAGTCTAGACATTTGTGAATTGGGGACAAGGAGAGTGGGAGTGAATGTACATATTAAATGTTAAAAATGTGATGTGTGTACAAACTTACATGGCTAAATACTTAATTACAGTTACAGATTCCCCATGGTAAGTGCATGTGCCAAGGCTTGATTCTGCAGCATCTATTTCCGACCGAACCCAGTAGATTCTTTTGTCACGTGTGTCCAATGCTAAGGCTTTGAGATCTCCTTTCATTTCAATAACAGTCGTCACATTAGTTCCATTCAATCTGGATCTTTCAATGACAGAAACAGAACTTCCAGATGTCCAAAACAGAAAACTAAAAATCAAAAAGGAAACATATAACTAATAGCACAGTCAGTGGAGATGCAATTTATTTATATATATATATATATATATATATATATATATATATATATATATATATATATATATATATATATATATATATATATATATATACATATATATACATATATACATATATATACATATATATATATATATATATATATATATATATATATATAAAGATATGCTTGGTAATTGATAATAGAAAGTTTAGATAAAGTATTATTATTATTAATATTTGCAATAAGTGTCACTAAATAAGTATTTCACAGTATGATGGTTTATTATTCAGTTAATGGACGTATTACATCGCAGTGCTTGTTAGGATGACTTGATGACTTTTACACTGATGTACATGCTCAAGAAAGAATTATTGGACAAATCATTTCATGTTGATTATCATACACTGTACATGCATTTTACAATTTGGGTATACAGCCGTCTTTGACAAATTTCTATTCATTAGTATATGTGTAACAAATAAATAGATACATTTATTAGCATATGTTGAAGTTGTAGTCATTTCTATTTAATCTGCAAAGCATTTCATGCGAGACTCAGAAATGTTTGTTATATTGGGAAGTACAAGTTTATGACTATAATTTCCCTGAATACGATTTGAAAACAACTATGTTTTTAAATATTACTTGCTGTTCTTTGATAACTTGTAACAGTCTAAGAAAATGCAACAATTACAAAGCACAATAGCTGCAATATTCAACTTGGCCACCAGTGGTCAGCACAAGCAAGAATAAAGTTACAGTAATTCAGATGGACATATGTATGTAAAAATTGAATATTATCAAAATATTATATCAAAAAGTTTATTTATTTCAGTATTTCATTTCAAAAAGTGAAACTCATATATTATGTAGATTTATTACACACAGAGTGATACATTTCAAGCTTTTCTTTCTATTGCTTTTGATGATTATGGCTTACAGCTAGTGAAAACCTAAAATTCAGTATCTCAGAAAATTGTGAAATAGGTCAATATTGTAGACCCATGGTGTCCCACTCTATTCAGCTAATTAAAGGGTCACTAAAGGAATTTTTTTTTTTAAGCTAAATAGCTTCCTCTACCTTACTGCAGTCCTGGTTTCATGTCCTCATTGTTCGTTTTTGCTCTAATCCTTCTCTGTTCTGAACACTTCCTGGTTGTCTGTTTCCTGATGAAAAAAGTCCTGGGAGCCTTCTCTCTGTGGTCACTAATCAAGGAGGTGTGATTACTGTGTGTCTAAAACCCCTCAACACCAATCAGCTTTGTTTTACAAACCATCACTGCCTTGTATTGGCTCTGTTTCTCTGTACATCACACAGCATGCAAAAACTAAACTGAAACTGCAGGTACATTATATGATTGATTTTTATCTATTTTTAAACATTTTTAAAAGGAATCAGTTAACTATTATGTCTCTATACCCTGTAAACAGTCATTTCAGCAAAAAAAAATAATCCTTTACAACTCCTTTAACTCAAAACACCTGTAAAGGTTATCTGAGTCTTTAAATCAGGGGTCTCAAACTGGCGGTCCTCCAGCTGTTGCGAAACTACAAGTCCAATGAGGCATTACAAACATGACTCCCACAGGCAGAGGCATGATGGGACTTGTAGTTTCACAATAGCTGGAGGGCCGCCAGTTTGAGACCCCTGCTTTAAATGGTCTCTCAGTCTGGTTCAGTAGGTTGCACAATCATGGGGAAGACTGCAGACATGACAGCTATCCAGAAGACAGTCATTGACACCCTCCACAAGGAGGGTTAGTCACAAAAGGTCATTACTAAAGAAGTTGGCTGATTACAGAGTGCTGTATCCAAGCAAATGAATGGAAAGTTGAGTGGAAGGAAAAAGTGTGGAAGAAAAAGATGCACAAGCAACAGGGATAACAAAAGCCTGGAGAGGATTGTGAAGCAAAGGCCATTCGAGAATTTGGGGGGGATTCACAAGGAATGGACTACGGCTGGTGTCAGTGTTTCAAAAGCCACCACACAGATGTATCCAGGACATGAGCTACAACTGTCGAGTTCCTTCTGTGAAGCCACTCCTGAACCAAAGACAATGTCAGAAGAATCTTACCTGGGTTAAACAGAAAAAAGACTAGACTGTAGCTCAGTGGTCAAAAGCCTCTTTTCGGATGAAAGTAAATGTTGCATTTAATTTGAAATTCAACGTCCCAGAGTCTGGAGGAAGAGTGGAGAGGCACAGAATCCAAGTTGCATGAGGTCCAGTGTGAAATTTCAGTGATGATTTGTGTCAGGATCCCCCTGAGGAAAACACGTGATTCCCTGTGTCGGCACACGTTGGGAAGGGGATATGTCGGTGTTGTTGGCAGCAGCAGCTTCCATGCTGTCTGCAGACTAGGCGGAACAGCAACCCCAGGGGCATACAGTACACAGATCTGTTTCTTGGAGTTTGGTGCACTCAAAGCACCTGATGCATGCGAGTACCCATTTGTGGGGCTGTTTTTTTATAAAAGTTATTAAAAAAGTTAATAAAAGTTTATTAAGTGATATCATGCTATCCAGTCTATTCTTTGTTTCCACCACCATAAAGATACCAGTTTAAAGGACACGGGATTTTTGAGCTGATTTTCCCATAGAGCCCAGGTGTGGATCGTAAGCATGTTTAGACCAAACTTAATTGTGTGGTCACACACTCTAAGGTGAGCGCAACCACATAAGGGGAGCACAGGAGTGTCATCACTAAATTTACGTTTTTAAGCACTTTTTACGAGGACTCTTACCTGCACGAACTTGATAGGGGGGCTTATTTAATCTATATGGACTTTCACTATTATGCATGTTATATACACATTATATAGTTATGCTTGATCACTAGGGCACTTTGGGCCAGATTCAGATACAATTACGTTGCTCCACGGCAGCGTAACTTATCTGATTTACGTTACACCGCCGCAGGTTTACAGCGTAAGTGCCTGATTCTCAGAACTCTTACCTGTAAACTTGCGGTGGTGTAACGTAAATGCACTCGGCGCAAGCCCGCCCAATTCAAATGGGGCGGGCACCATTTAAATTAGGCACGTTCCCGCGCCGAATGTTCTGTGCATGCTCCATTAGGAAATTTCCCGAAGTGCATTGCGCGAAATTACGCCCCCCCAACGTTTTTTTTAAATGCGACGTGCGTTACGGCGTTTCGTATTCCCGGACGTCTTACGCAAAAAAAAAAAAAAAAATTTGACGCGGGAACGACGCCGATACTTTTACATGGCTGATCTAAAGATAAGCCATGTTAAAGCAGGTGTAACTTTGCGACAGGTAAAAATGACTAGCGACGACGTATGGGATTGCGACGAACGTGCGGATCTTCGTGGATCGCCGTAACTAGTCATTTGCATATTCTACGCCGACCGCAATGGCCTCGCCACCTAGCGGCCGGCCTAGAATTGCATCCTTAAGATCCGACAGTGTAATTCAATTACACCTGTCGGATCTTAGGGCTAGCTATGCGTAACTGATTCTATGAATCAGTCGCATTGTTAGGACGGCCGTAACACAGAGATACGACAGCGTATCAGGAGATACGCCGTTGTATCTCTTCTGTGAATCTGGCCCTTTATTTATATTATGCTACGCTATTTTTGATTGATTTATGATTGCACCTTTTTATATGTATTTAGCAATAAGCATCATCATTGTTTATAAACATTATAGCACTTTATTGTTGTATTTTGATTGATTGATAATTTATCCTTACAGCATTTAGCACCTTTATAATATTGTTGGCGCAGCATTTTTTTGTTTATTTTGATATATTTTGCACATCATGGGATTGTGATCAGTGTCGGCAGCTGATTTTTGGAGGCAGGTGTAGGTGCATAAGTGCATCTATATCTCTTGTTCTTTGTTTTGCTTAAAGTGGAGTTCCACCCATAAATATAACATTACATCAGTAGTTTTAAAAAAATGTCATTAGTCCTTTACGAAATTTTTTTTTTTTTTAGATGCCTTCAAAGTGTTGTTGCTAGGCAGAATAGTTAATCTTCCCACTTCCTGCACCTAGGTGCTTAATGCTTCCTAACCTACACCGCACAGACTCCTTGGAATGTAGTGGGTGTAACTTTACAGGAGTCTGTGCACTCCCCAGTCTCAAAGAATCATGTGACTTGGACAGCACAGGTGCTGAAACCTGATCTGACACTGCTTGTGCAGCACTGAGCATGTGCGAGATCTGCAAGGCTGAAATCCAGGAAGTCATACAGTCTGGCTTCATGATGCCCACACTTAAGATGGCCCCAGTCAATTTCTATTTTATAAAGTGTCTAAATAATGTAAAAACCTAACAAAACGGACCTTAGTTTACAGACTAACTTTACTAGAATACATTAAGCTTGTGTATTACAGGGGTATTTATATTTAAAAAGTGAAATTGTGGCCGGAACTCCGCTTTAAGTGCAGCTACAGTATATATTTTTTCTGTTTGATTAGTGGATTCCTATTGATAGCTCGCAAGTCTCCCTGTTTATGGAGATCCTAATTTCATTTTCCACCTGGACTTGGCATCTGCCCACATTGTCAAAAGTACCAATACCTGGTTTAAAGGTTAATGGTATCACTGTGCTTGATTGGCCAGCAAACTCGCCTGACCTAAACCCCATGAAGAATCTGTGGGATATTGTCAAGAGGAAGATGAGAGACACCAGGCTGATCGCCACCATACCGCGCAGCATTGATGAAGTAATTCATGCAAAAGGAGCCCCGGCCAAGTATTGCGTGCATACTATATTGTACATGGACATGATTTTCAGTAAGCCAACATTTCTGTATTACGAGCAGTAGGGCTGGACTGGGACAAAAATTTGGCCCTGGACTTCATCCAGACTGGCCCACTATGACAGGTCTCTCCCACAGCGGCCGGACAACTCCCCCCACCGGCCACCCAAGCACCCTCTACCCCTTCACTAGCCACTAGCCACTCTTTATTAGAGTAGAACGGCTGGTACTGGTACTCTTATAGGCAGTACCAGTGGGGAAGCTAGACATTATTTCACCCGGGGCAAAGAATCAGTTTGGTGCCCCCCCTTATGGGACAAGATTAGGCAGAAGTGAGAAACTCCCAGGCCGCTGTCACTGAAGCCGGCCCACTGAGCCATCAGCCCACCGGGAAACTCCCTGTAGTCCCAATGGCCAGTCCATCCCTGACGAGCAGTAATTTTACTGTAAAAACAAAAGAATTGCACTCAAAATATTAACAAGTCTGGTGTTCATCCATGTAAAGCCACTGTGTATATGTACAGCAAAGCTGTCGGAGACACTCCCAGTTAGGTGGGGCGGGTGTAACGTGCGTTCAGAGCACCCGGAAGTGATGTCAACAGTTCCAGGGTTCTCCAGGAAGTGCTGGGAGCCACTATCGCCCCCGAACCTCTGGCCACATATAGTGCTGTATACTGTAAACCAGTGGCTTTACTGTACATATATATACACAGCGGTTTTACATGAATGAGCTCCAGACTCCTTAACATTGTGAGTGGAATTCTTTTTTTCTTTTTACATTCAAACTGTGATTCTTCTTTTGTTTTTTCAACACAGAGGTACAGTACAGTACAGTATTCCTACTACAGTACTGTGCAGTATTAATATGAGCTTTTGCTTTAATTTTGATAATTTTTATATGAATAAATTGTTGCGGAACAAATTATCTGAGTTTCTATTGTTTCTTATGGGTAAATTTGCTTTGATATAAGAGTGCTTTGGATTACAGGCATGCTTCTGGAATGAATTATGCTCGTAAACCAAGGTTTTACTGTATTCGAATTTTTGAGATACTAAATTTGGGGTTTTCACTAGCTGTAAGTCATAATCATCAAAATTAAAATAAAGAAATGCTTGAAATATATCACTCTGTGTGTAATGAATCTATATAATATTTGAGTTTCACTTTTTGAATTGAATTACTGAAATAAATTAACTTTTGATGATAACATTTTTTTTTGAGATGCACCTGTATATGCACTCACCCGCCACTTTATTAGGTACACCTTGCTAGTATCAAGTTGGACCCCCTTTTTCCTTCAGAACTGTCTTAATTCTTCGTGGCATAGATTCAACAAGATTTTGGAAACATTCCTCCGAGATTTTGGTCCATATTGACATGATAGCATCACGCAGCTGCTGCAGATTTGTCGGCTGCACATCCATGATGAGAATCTACCATTCCATCACATCCCAAAGGTGCTCTATTGGATTGAGATCTGGTGACTGTGGAAGCCATTGGAGTACAGTGACCTCATTGTCATGTTCAAGAAACCAGTGGTGAGATGATTTGAGCTTTGTGACATGGTGCATTATCCTGCTGGAAGGAGCTATCAGAAGAGGGGTACACTGTAGTCATAAAGGGATGGACATGGTCAGCAACATTACTCAGGTAGGCCGTGGCGTTTAGGGTTGAATTTTTTTTATTGGTAGTATAAACAGCGTAACAATGACATGACTGAGGACGTGGCATTTAAACGATGCTCAATTAGTACTAAGGGGCCCAAAGCGTGCCAAGAAAATATCCCCACACCATTACACCACCGGCCTGAACCGTTTATACAAGGCAGGATGGATCCATGCTTTCATGTTGTTTAATGCTAAATTCTGACTCTACCATCTGAATGTCGCAGCTGAAATCAAGAGTGCAAATTGTACCCTCAGTTTCCTGTTCTTAGTTGACAGGAGTGGCCTTCTGTTGCTGTAGCCTCTTCAAGGTTTGATATGTTGTGTGTTCGGAGATGGTATTCTGCATACCTTGGTTGTAACAAGTGGTTATTTGAGTTACTGTTGCCTCGAACCATGTCTGTCCATTCTCCTCTGACCTCTCACATCAACAAAGCATTTTTGTCCAGGCAACTTCCGCTCACTGGATATTTTCTCTTTTTCGGACCATTCTCTGTAAACCCTAGAGATGGTAGTGCATGAAAATCCCAGTAGATCAGCAGTTTTTGAAACACTCAGACCAGTCTGTCTGGCACCAACAACCATGCCACGTTCAAAGTCACTCAAATCCCCTTTCTTCCCCATTCTGATGCTTGGTTTGAACTTCAGCAAGTCGTCTTCACCACCTGTAGATGCCTAAATGCATTGACTTGCTGCCATGTAATTGGCTGAATAGCAATTTATGTTAACAAGCAATTGAGAAGATGTACCTAATAAAGTGGCTACTATCTATCTATCTATCTATCTATCTATCTATCTATCTATCTATCTATCTATCTATCTATCTATCTATCTATCTATCTATCTATCTGCATTGTATGTATACCCATGGTAAAAGTAGGTTAAAAATGCTCTTCACCCCCTGCTCACATGCTGCATACTGCTTGTAAAATCGTTATGCGTAAATACCTTTTTAGTTCAGCTCTGGCACTCCTGTTTCAGCGAGTGGCTCAGCAACAATGGCTCATCACCAAGGGTGGTAGATACAGTGGGGACTGGGGATGGGGAGGATGTATGGTATTGTTTCAACTTTTTTCTGAAAAGATGAACCAACCCTTTAATGGTTTATTAATGAATGCATTCATAGGTCTGTTCAGCTTTACACAGTAAGGCCTCGTACACATGATAGGATAGCCAGAGGACAACGGTCTGAAGGACCGTTTTCATCAGTCCAAACCGATCGTGTGTAGGCCCCATAGGTTATTTAACCATAGGTTAAAAAAATGCGAACTTGCTTTAAAATTGAACCTATGGACTGTAACCGATATGTCAAAACCGATCGTTAGTATGCAAAAGCATCGGTTAAAAACCTGCGCATGCTCAGAATCAAGTCGACGCATGCTTGGAAGCATTGAACTTCATTTTTTTCAGCACGTCGTTGTGTTTTACGTCACCGCGTTCTGACACGATCGTTTTTTTAACTGATTTTGTGTACGCACGACGGACCATCAGTCAGCCTCATAGGTTAACCTAAGACCACGGTCCTTCAGACCGTTGTCCTCTGGCTATCCTATCGTGTGTACGAGGCCTTAGGGGTGGTCTGCTTTTAGTGGCTGCTAGAGTAAACACTTATAAAAGTGAAAGTGAACTCTGCGCCAACCTATAAAAAAAATATAAAAACTAAATATTTGAACTAAGCTGCTCCCCTTAAAAAAGTGGTATACACTCCTAGTGATAAGTAGAATAAAATAGAAGGCACTAATTAGATATGGCACACCTGCATAACACATACAATAGTGAAATTAAGATGAGTAATTATAACATGCAAATTGTATCCAATAAAAGTCCATATTGAAAATCTAAAAAAAATCTGAAGATATAAAAGCATAAAGAATATGCTATGAAAATATAGTCCCAAAAAGCAGTGCTAAGGAATTTGCATCATAGTCCGATCAAAAGACGTTGCAAGGTGATATATGTTCCACACTGGAAAGTAAAAAATCCTTCACCAACTTAACTGTTTTGGTGAAGGATTTTTTACTTTCCAGTGTGGAACATAGATCACCTTGCAACGTCTTGTGATCGGACTATGATGCAAATTCCTTAGCACTGCCTTTTGGCACTATATTTTCATAGCATATTCTTTATGCTTATATATCTTCAGATTTTTTTAGATTTTCAATATGGACTTTTATTGGATACAATTTGCATGTTATAATTACTCATCTTAATTTCACTATTGTATGTGTTATGCAGGTGTCCCATATCTAATTAGCGTCTCCTATCTTATTCCACATATCATCTAGACTAGAGAAAACATTTACTATTTCCTTCCAATGATTTTTTACATGAGATTCACTACATATATTTCTATATTCCCAGCACCTAATCTGAAAATAACAAATACAGTATAAGTATTTTATTATCATTATTAAAATGTGTGCTATAGTATAATAAATAATATGAAGTTCTAAAGTAGCATATACCCCTCCACAGGATCAACAGAAATGAAGGTGGGATGAACTAAACCTCTCAAAAGGGTTCGAGACTTCTTCCCACTCAAGCTGGTCCATTCTATGGTTCCTTTGTTCTGGCTAGACCAGAAAATCATTTTGTGTTTCCAGTCCACTGTAAATAGCGTGGCTCCCTGCACTACAGCACGCATTCTCTGAAAAAGAAAATTTGTACAGAGCCATAACAGAAAAGTAAGACACATGGTATAATCAACTGAAATATGTCATATATAAAACAATGATATATTTAAAAATTAATACTGCAAAATCTAATTATGCCATAACTGACTCATGACTATAGAATTGTGCTTCTAAAGGCAAAAGGTTTTTATACCTTAATGCATTCTATGCATTAAAGTAAAAAAAACTTCTGGATGCACTCCTTCTCCCCAGCCGACCACCCCCCTCTGTTATACTTACCTGAGCCCCATCTCAATCCAGCGATGTGCATGAGAGCAGTAGCTCTTCCAGGGTCTCTCTCTCCTCACTGGCTGTGGGAGTCATTGGCTCCTGCTGCTGTCAATTACAGCCAGTGAGCCAATGAGGAAAGAGCGGGAGCAGGAACGAGCCTGCTTGAGTGCCCCATAGCAAGAGGCTTGCTATTGGGGGCACTCGACAGGAGGGAGGAACCAGAACTGCCGGCCAGGGAACAAAAAAGAAGAGGATCGCGGCTGCTCTGTGCAAAACCTTTGTAGTATAACATGTTTTCTTTTTTTTTTTACTAACAGCCTTTAAAATCACTTTAAATTGTTTAATATTGTTCTGGCATACAAAAGCAATTTGATTATAAGAATACAAAAAATATATCTAAAGCCAAGTTTTTAGTTCCAGTTGAATGGTGAAGGGTTGGAACCCCCTTTATGGTGTTCATTGCTGTCTTTATATTCTGTGCTATGAAGATTCACTCTCCCTATCTGTCCTGTTAATCAGTATATATGGCAGTGGTTCTCAACCTCAGTCCTCAAGTGCCCCCAACAGGTCATGTTTTTGGGAATTTCTCTTAGATAAAATGCTAAGCCATTGACTCTGATTTAACCCCCCTGGCGGTATTCTCGAGTCTGGCTCGGGGTGGTATTTCATTACCAAAAGCAGTATCCCCGAGCCAGACTCTGGATCACCTCGCAGCAGCCACAGGCATGGTTTACTTACCTTGTCCCTGGATGCTGCGATGCCGCCACGCTGTGTGCTCGAGCGGTGTCTCCTCGCTCAATTCACAGTGTCCCTGTGTGCCGCCGAGCTCCGTTCCCTGCGACGTTACGACGCACGGGGGCGGAGAATGGCGCCAAATTCAAAAAAGTAAATAAACACAATACATACAGTATACTGTAATCTTACAGATTACAGTACACTGTATGTAAAAAATACACACCCCCTTTGTCCCTAGTGGTTTGCCCAGTGTCCTGCATGTACTTTTATAAAATAAAAACTGTTCTTTCTCCCTGCAAACTGTAGATTGTCCATAGCAACCAAAAGTGTCCCTTTATGTCAAAAATGGTTTTAGACCAGCTAGAAAACAGCGATAATAAATTATAATCACTTGCAGAATTGTGCGATAGCGATTTGTGGGGAAATTCGTCATAAAAAAAAAAAAGTAATGACAGCGACAATTCTGCAACTGAGCAAATTTCAGTGATTTTGAGTTGATTACATTATTGAATATTTTTTATTAGAATTATATTATTATTTGTTATAATTATTTATAATTATTTATTATATTATAATTTATAATTTTGTTTTTCAACTTTTTTCATACCCGAGATGTCTACTAGACTCTTGTTGGACAGATTTAAATGAGTTATTCCTAAGAATTACAGGCCTACAATGTAAAACGCCAAATTTCCTTGCAAAATAATGGTAGCACTTTCAGCACCTAAAATCTGAAATAATCATACCGTCAGGGAGCTTAAAGAACCTGTACAAGATAAAGGAAAACCTGCAAACTTGGCGTGTGGGGGGTACTTGAGGACTGAGGTTATGAACCACTGATCTATGGGACAGAAATTAAAAATTTTACAGTTGTTACTGGAACAGGTGGTGAGAGGAAATCTTCCAATGGGGATACTTGTTTCGGTGAAAACGAATTGGTTTCATTGATGTTTGTGCCACATTTGGAGATTTACCCTCACTTCTTCTTCTGTCCTAAACCATTGAACCAACAGGAAAGGAAGAAAAATCTCCAGCAATAAATATTTGACAGAGGTTCTAACCTTTCCACACTTTATCAAAAAAAAATAATAATAATTTGGGTACCTTAGTTGATAAAGATACTGAGAAAAATTAACTCATATGGACAGATCAGAGGAAAAGCAGGCAGATTTCTTGGGCACAGTGGTCCAAATAAAACAGACATCTGGGGGTGACCAAAGTAAATGGTCAGAACAGTCAGCCTAAACTACTGTTCTTGCATGATAGTACATTAATCAGAATGCAGTTGCTGTGATAGATCACATACACATGTGCAATTGTAAGATGCCATGGCATTTAATATACTGGGGTTAATTTACTAGAACGGTAGAGTGCAAAATCTGGTGCATAGAAACAAGAACAAGCTGTATTTAGAAGCTGATTGGCTACCATGCAAAACTGCACCAGATTTTGTACTCTCCAGTTTTAGTAAATCAATCCCAATACGTGTGTTTAAATATTATATTGGGAAATGATATTTTTTAATGGCTGGATTCTATATGTGTAGACCGGTGATGGCGAACCTTGGCACCCCAGATGTTCTGGAACTATATTTCCCATGATGCTCATGCACTCTGCAGTGTGATTTAGCATCATGGGAAATGTAGTACCAAAACATCTGGGGTGCCAAGGTTCGCCATCACTGGTATAGACCATTTCCACCAAAAAATATTTTAGTTTTGCAAGGTTGTTGCACGTTGAGTCACATGCTTGCTTCATACACAAATAATGGTGTTATGATTTTAAGATGCCGTCTCCAAAATGAAGGATAAAAAATCATTGGGGATTCAAATCAAAGAGGGTGTCACCTTCCTTGTGTCCTATTAGTAGGTGGTGTCGATGAGAAAACATAGTAATGAGACACAGTATAATGAGGTGGTTAATATTTCAAATCATTAGTGTGCATCAAAAATGCCACGTTTTGGTGGATTTGCCTTTATTGTCCAACCATGTCCATTGTATTACACACATGCAGATCTGTTACATTGTAATGTGCTTGTGAATATTCATTTTTTCTATATATTTTCATGCACCTTACCTCACGTTTAGTCCCATTCAAGAACACTCTTTGAAGAAAACCTTTGCTGAGATCAAGCCAATAGACTCTTTGTTCCTGATGATCAAAATCCAGAGAGGCTAAAGACCCCGTGTTACGTGCTACTGTTCTGAAATTGGTCCCATCGCTGTCAATGCTGAAAATTTCATTTCTGTGACTAAACAGCAGGAACGGCATTAGAGCTAAAAGAAAAAAAAAACACAGGGGAAATTACAATATAGTATATGAATACAAGATTCTCTATGATCAAATATTGAGACATGCCTTTTATTCAGAATAATATTTGCAAAAGCACACCCTGACAAAGTTTAAAATGTATGGAAAATAAATACATTTGTATAAAAACTGGTGTCAGTTTTGGATTAAAGCTCCTTTTCATCAACCTAAAATTGTGGTTGTGTGTCCTCATCAAGAACATTAGACTAAAGAGTTTGTTAGATGGTGATGTAATAAAGATCACATCGCCATTTAAACGCCTCTTCTCTAAAGCTGGCCATAGAGTAGACTGACCAAATGTAATTGCTTCGGCAGGGCTTGCCCGAATTTCGATCAGTGTGTGGCAGACCCTGCTCAATAAAACTCAATTGTTTGATCGATTTCTGTCGAAAGGACATGTTGGAAAATGTTTCTTGATCAGCAGCTGCAGCCGAACGTTACAGCCGCTAATCCACGTATGCCAACAGCTGTCAAAATGGAATTTCTCAATGAGGTGGACCTTTGTGTGGATTGTGAAATCTGGTATTCCAGCCATTAGAAAATTAGTTTGGCTGCTGGATGAATGAAAAACGCTAAAAGATTCCTCCATCCACACAAGTGGATGGAGGATGGCTCCCCTCTGGGACATCGTATTCTGATAGCTGCACGGCCTGCACCCGCCACTGTCAGGATAAACTGATCATGATAATAAGCATACGTAATAATGTGATGAAAACAGACTGTACATATAATCTGAATAAAATTAGATGTGCAACTCAATATCAATAGTGAAACAGTCCATACGATTGTAACACACCAAGTGATTGCAACAATGATCTATGATGATCAAAACATGGAAATAAGGACGTAATTAATATATGTAGTCCAAATGTGGATAAATCAACGCAAGAGATGCTGATAACGTCCTTGAAGTGATCAGAACCACCACCAGTGTAAATATCTGCTTACCAGAAATGGTGGACTTGTGGGGACATATGTCACCAGAAGTCAAACAAGGCTTGTAAATGGAAATCCGGGATCATGGAAGCAGGCAGCTAGATGGTATGTACATCAAACAGCTTCAAAGGAAAACTTTGTGTTGGAAAGAAGGTTCCTGAGCAGTGCCTCTCCAGGTAATGTTAGTGGTATTAGGAGATAAAAGAGAAGGGGGGCCACATAGCATAAAATTCTCATACAAATTTGTGTATAAACGTGTGATTCCACAGCCTACATGTGAGTGTAATTGCTGTTTTAAATACAAAAAAATATCGTACAATTTTATGCTATGTGGCCACCCTTCTCTTTTATCTCCTAATACCACTAACATTACCTGGAGAGGCACTGCTCAGGAATAGATCATTGTTGCAATCACTTGGTGTGTTCCGATCGTATGGACTGTTTTACTATTGATATTGAGTTGCACATCTAATTTTATTCAGATTATATTTACAGTCTGTTTTCATCACATTATTACATATGTTTATTATCATGATTCACATTGTTTAAGCGCTACACATTATTTTTTCTTTTGTCGTTGCTTTTGTATTCAGAATTAGCCGTGTTAGCAGCTGTTCATTTTAACTGAAGTAGTTCAAGCCTTTTTATTGTTTTGATATTGATGATTTTGGCATACAGCTCATGAAAACCCAAAATTCTTATCTAAAAAAATTAGCATATTTCATCCGACCAATAAAAGAAAAGTGTTTTTAATAAAAAAAAGTCAACCTTCAAATAATTATGTTCAGTTATGCACTCAATACTTGGTCGGGAATCCTTTTGCAGAAATGACTGCTTCAATGCGGTGTGGCATGGAGGCAATCAGCCTGTGGCACTGCTGAGGTGTTATGGAGGCCCAGGATGCTTCGGTAGCGGCCTTAAGCTCATCCAGAGTGTTGGGTCTTGCCTCTCTCAACTTTCTCTTCCCAATATCCCACAGATTCTCTATGGGTTTTCAGGTCAGGAGAGTTGGCAGGCTAATTGAGCACAGTAATACCATGGTCAGTAAACCATTTACCAGTGGTTTTGGCACTGTGAGCAGGTGCCAGGTCGTGCTGAAAAATGAAATCTTCATCTTCATAAAGCTTTTCAGCAGATGGAAGCATGAAGTGCTCCAAAATCTCCTGATAGCTAGCTGCATTCACCCTGCCCTTGATAAAACACAGTGGACCAACACCAGCAGCTGACATGGCACCCCAGACCATCACTGACTGTGGGTATTTGACACTGGACTTCAGGCATTTTGGCATTTCCCTCTCCCCAGTCTTCCTCCAGACTCTGGCACCTTGATTACCGAATGACATGCAAAATTTGCTTTCATCCGAAAAAAGTACTTTGGACCACTGAGCAACAGTCCAGTGTTGCTTCTCTGTAGCCCAGGTCAGGCGCTTCTGCCGCTGTTTCCGGTTCAAAAGTGGCTTGACCTGGGGAATGCGGCACCTGTAGCCCATTTCCTGCACACGCCTGTACACGGTGGCTCTGGATGTTTCTACTCCAGACTCAGTCCACTGCTTCCGCAGATCCCCCAAGGTCTGGAATCGGTCCTTCTCCACAATCTTCCTCAGGGTCCGGTCACCTCTTCTCGTTGTACAGCGTTTTCTGCCACACTTTTTCCTTCCCACAGACTTCCCACTGAGGTGCCTTGATACAGCACTCTGGGAACAGCCTATTCGTTCAGAAATTTCTTTCTGTGTCTTACCCTCTTGCTTGAGGGTGTCAATGATGGCCTTATGGACAGCAGTCAGGTCGGCAGTCTTACCCATGATTGCGGTTTGGAGTAATGAACCAGGCTGGGAGTTTTTAAAAGCCTCAGGGATCTTTTGCAGGTGTTTAGAGTTAATTAGTTGATTCAGATGATTAGGTTAAGAGCTCGTTTAGAGAACCTTTTCATGATATGCTAATTTTTTTAGATAGGAATTTTGGGTTTTCATGAGCTGTATGCCAAAATCATCAATATTGAAACAATAAAAAGGCTTGAACTACTTCAGTTGTGTGTAATGAATCTAAAATATATGAAAGTCTAATGTTTATCAGTACATTACAGAAAATAATGAACTTTATCACAATATGCTAATTTTTTGAGAACCACCTGTATACCACATTTTTTCAGGATAAACTGATCAGATGCTGCAAGTGACTGGCTGCACCTACTGATCAACAAATGTTTTCCAGTGTGTCCCTTGAGGCTGGGTTCACACCATTGCAAATTGGATGTGAGTTACCGCATCCAATTCGCAATAGCAGGAGATTTTGACCAGCTCTCTATGAAGCCGGTTCAAACATCTCCGTGGCGGCTCCGGTGCGAATTTGCACAGGAGCCCTGTGCGTCTTTTGGTCCGTTTCAGCCAAAAATTCGGGTTGAATTCGGACCTGAAATGGTGAAGGGGGATGCACAGGACCCCTGCTGGTAGCCGCATCGGTATTAGGGCTGAACCCAGCCTGAAACAATCGGATTCTGTTGAGCAGGGATAGCCACACACTGTGTAAGTGTACCTGTAGGCATACTGTATATATATATATATGTGAGCCCTAGATGCTAGTTTCAGTTCAGTGCTCATCTAAAAACACAAAATTGGGGACTAGATCTGATGACTAGGGTTCCCTTTTATCCCAGATTGCACTGTAAGAAATGGGATGAAAAATGTGGATGCGTGGAGATATTGTATGTATTCAACATTAACCGCTTAATCACCATCCTATAGACGATATACGTCTACAAGGCGGTTCCTTAACTTTGGGAGGACATCCATGGACGTCCTCCCAGAATCGGAATGTACGTGACCGACGGGTCCTCAGGACCCAGCGCATCACGGATCACAGTAAATCGCTGCGGATCACTTGTAAACAAACCGGCGTCATGTGATGACGCCGGTTCCTCCCTCTCTGTACCGAAAGGTACAGTGTGAGAGGAGAGGGGAGAGAGTGGATGCAGCACGAGTTCTGTGGGCTGGATCTGTGACAAATGCAGTCACAGATCCAGCCATCCATCCCTACATGCTCAGCTATCCCTGCCAATACTGTGCAATACACAATACCCTGTGCAATACTCTGCAATACCCCACAATACTCTGCAATACCCCACACTACTCTGCAATACCCCACAATACTCTGCAATACCCCACAATACTCTGCAATACCCCACAATACCCTGCAACGTCGCCTATGGGGATTTTTAAGTAGCGAAGTTTGGCGCCATTCCACGAGCGTGTGCAATTTTGAAGGGTGACATGTTGGGTATCTATTCACTCGGCGTAACTTCATCTTTCACATTATGCAAAAGAATGAAGAAAAAATACTAAATTTGCTAAAGTTTATAACAGAAACAAAGAAAAATTCATTTTTTTTACAGAATTTTCAGTCTTTTTTCTCTTATAGCGCAAAAAATAAAAAACCCAACGGTGATTAAATACCACCAAAAGAAAGCTCTATTTGTGTGAAAAAAAGGACGAAAATTTCATTTGAGTACAATGTTGTATGACTAAGTAATTGTCATTCAAATTCTGAGAGCACCGAAAGCTGAAAATTGGTCTGGTTATTAAGTGGGTTTACGTGCCTGGTGGTCAAGTGGTTAAAGAACAGCCTAGCTCAAAACATTGGAAATTGGCTTTCCTTATGCTGGAAGGATTTTTGAAATATTGGGTTTGTCATTTTCAGATACAAATAAATGTCATGAGCTGATTTCATATTACACATGTGCCATGCTGGGAAATTAGGAAATAAATTCAGGGTGTTAAAGAATAAATTAACCTTGACAGGAAGAGTTTCCAAAGAATTTATGTTGTTTGCACTGATAGAAGCACAGTATCAGCAAATTTTAACAGCTTTTCTGCTGTGGATTGTTTACATTGAACAAAGTAGTGTGAGAATATGTTAAAAATGTAGACGGCGCTTGCGTGCATTGCAAAAAGTATGCTGAACCTATACAATGATCCTGAGAATTTACAGATCTGACATTCACTGACAGTGTGGTTACAGAACATTGAATATGATGTCTGCTAAAAGTTCCTTTTTTCTTCTGAAAAATTTCGGAGGATATAAGTGTACACTGAAGATTATTATGTAAATTGCTTACATCACACTAGAAAATAAAAATAAATTTCCTCCTAAAAATAATTTTTAGCAGTAGGAGATCATGTGGGCAAAGGTTTTGGTTTGGTAATAACAATTCTGACAATTTTGTTCAGTCCTTCTTTAGTGCTTGATGGAGAAAAAAATAAATGAAAGAGCAAAAACATTTTTAAAGAATCCACATCCTTGCCCATAAAAGTATGTAATGCACTTGTAACAAAACATCATTTGGTAATGGAGATGGCATTCCTGAAAGTCCTATGGTTAGATTAAATTGTGTGGTCCTCCTTTAAGGCCCCAAAACATTTGCTAAACATTTTTTTGGCCTGATATACAATGTGCACATGCCGACTCTTCTCATGAGGCTGTAGTGCAGAGGTCTCAAACTGGCGGTCCTCCAGCTGTTGCGAAACTACAAGTCCCATCATGCCTCTGCCTGTGGGAGTCAGCGTGTAACTGTTAGGCCGGGTACACACGGACAAACATGTATGGTGAAAGCGGTCCGTCGGACCGTTTTCACCATACATGTCTGCCAGAGGGCTTCTGTACGATGGTTGTACACACCATCGTACAGAAGTCCGCGCGTAAACAATACGCGGGGCGTGTCCGCGGTGTCGCCGCGTCGATGACGCGGTGTCGCCGCGACAATGACGCGGCGACGTGGGCGGCCCGCCTTTAAAATGCTTCCACGCATGCGTCGAAGTCATTCGACGCATGCGAGGGACGGCGGGCGCCTGGACATGTACGGTAGGTCTGTACTGACGACCGTACATGTCCGAGCGGGCAGAATTCCAGCGGACTGTTTTAAAACAAGTCCAGGAATATTTGTCTGCTGGGAAAAGGCCCGGCGGGCAAATGTTTGCTGGAATTCGGCCCGCTCGCGCCCACACACGACCAAACATGTCTGCTGAAACTGGCCTGCGGGCCAGTTTCAGCAGACATGTTTGCTCGTGAGTATGGGGCCTTAGTCTTGCAATGCCTCATGGGACTTGTAGTTTCACAATAGCTGGAGGGTCACCAGTTTGAGACCTCTGCTGTAGTGGAAGAAAAGAGCTATGAAGCTTTCTGAAAGTATTCTGATGGAGTTCAGTTATTTCAGATCCCATACTAGGATGGCATTACTAATCCTCATGCCATGAATTTTAGCAGTAACTAGCAGTGCAAAGCATTTCTGTGACTAGAAAACTCAACTAATTGGGTCTTTAGAGCCATAGGCTCTAATAGGCTTCAAAATAGCGTTGGCTTGGGTCGTAGCGCATGCAACCTGGAGCCAACCCTGGTGTGAATGAGTATTCGCTGTTGCAACACTGATCCTCCTCCCGGCCAATCTAAAAGAAGGTATGAAAACAATTTCCCGATTGGCCAAAACGTCAGGTGATCCTATTCACTTCACTTCACTATGCACATTAGACATGTGCACAACAAAAAATGTTGTTTTTATTTTTTCGTTTCGTCTCGTTCCATAGATTCGTAAAGATTCGTAATTTCGTAAGACGCAAGTTTTCCTATTTGGACCCTTTCGTATTTCATAAGACGCAAGTTTTCCTATTCGGACCCGTTCGTATTTTCGTAACAGTTTTATTTTAGTTTATACTGAATGATTTCGTAATTCTGTCTAATTTATTTTCGTTGAATCGAAATTTGTAATTTTGTTAGATAATAATTTTCATTTACTGGATTCGTAATTTTGTACTTTCGTAAATACATTGCGGCGCGTTCATTCGAAATCTCAAATTTTAGTTTAATTTTCAACACGGGGCTAATTCATATTAAAGCCTCGTACACACGGTCTGACTTTTTGCCAACAAACTTCAAAATGAGCAAGTTTTCAAAAAAATCCGAGCTTTTTCGGTTTTGATCGGACAAAAGTTCGCACTGCAAACGGACAAACTTTTCGACAACAAAAGTCTGGGCAACTTCCTTTGGACAAAAATCCACGGAAAAGTTTGTTTGAAGTTCAATCGTGTGTACGAGGCTTTACACTGTCCAATGTGACTCAGCACAAAAGAGATAAGCTGATTGGCTAAGATATTAAGTAAGATACATCACTCACTAACTACACTGCCCAGTGCCCATTCAAAAGAACGATTCGAGTACACAAATTTATGAAATGACAAAGAAACGGATTTACAAAACACAAAAATGAAAATACGAACATACGAATGAAAACACGAACATACGAATGAAAATACGAATATACGAAATTACGAACAGACAAAGGATTTAAAATACGGAATGCAAATCGTTCGTTATAGATGTCATTTTCGTTCTTTTGCTGTTTCGGATTTTAGTAAGTTTGTCCAATCGTACGTTCGTATTTTTGCTTGTTCGTTATTTTGCTTATTCGTAATTCTGTAATTTTTCGTATTTTAGTACTTTCAGCTATTCGGATTTTAGAATTGATCCGAATATATGAATACTAACAAATTCGTACGAAAATCCATTAGTTACAAACGGAAACGCACATGTCTAATGCACATGGTTCTTGGCTGATGTGGAGGACCTGGCAGGATGCTCTACAAAGCTTAGAGCAGCCCTGATGCAAGCAGTGGGCTGGCTCTTGGGAGGAGTTGTGCAAATATCAGAATGCACAGAGACAAAAGTACAGAGACCCAGTGTCGACATGACTGGGTCTGCAATAAGATATGTAATGAAAATGTATTTATTTTTCTAAATTTCATTAGCATGTTAATGAGCAAGTATGAAGGAAATAGGGAAGGCAAAATATAAGCAGATTTTTCAGCTGTAAAGGAAACATCAGTGAAGTAGCAGGTACCTATGTTAGTCTTCACATTCATTTATTTTTGGATCCTTTGTACATGCAGAGATTAAACCCTTCCCCAAATATTAAATCTGTAACGGGAGGGCTGTTGGACCCAGAAGCTCTTACACAGATTGAGCCAGGAAATAAGGGACATATGTTGGATTGTTTTAACCTGGGTCTGTAATCCACAATATATTCAAGAATGTCTGCAAGAACTTATTACAGGTTGTTGATTCTGAACCCAACAGGTCAATAGAAGAGTGACTCATTCATGTGGGAACACAGACTGTTAAGGGGGTAATTAAGTCTGCTACTGTCATGTAAACTAACCTTAGTCTGGCTTCTAAAGACCTTTCATTGTGTTATGCTAATTGACACTGTATTGTGTGAATTGTGAGTTAGCACAGTCTAAAAGTCATGATGTCTGACTTGTCAACTGTAGCTAATTAGCTCATGTGGATTGTGTCAGACCTGGTGCCAGAAAGTCTGACTAAAAGACGTGTATTGGGCTCATTGTGTGATGATGTGGGTGGAGTTCAGTCATTGTTCATTGTGGTTCCTACTGTATATAAGAAGCCTGATTTTTCTCATTAAAGTCTATTAGTTTTAACCTTAAACAGAGCTGTGTCTCGTTATTGGGGTTCGTCTGCCGGATTGTGGTGTGTCGGTAGCTGTCTTGGGTTCAGAATGGAATATCGTAAACGGCATTAACCCCTGACCGTTACAAAATCCTACCCTGTTGAATGACAAAAGCGGGTCTTAAGCACAGTATTGAGTAAAACTGCAGAGTATCACCATGTATCCTTGCTGGGAAACTATGTTGATCATTGCACTTTATGGTGCTGTACATAGCAAAGTCCCGACTAGGGCTGATCTTCGGGTTTGAGTCCAGCTTGAGATCGACCTTAACCCTACCTGTTCATAGATTGGCCAGTTAGATAATGTGACTCTTTGGCTACGGTTTGTAAACAGCCCAGCTGGAGTTCTGTCATTTAGCAGCGATAGATCAAGCAGTCCAAGATAATGAAGAGTCGAAATTTGCTGACATAATTTTGCGCTAATAAATGAATTTTGTTTGGGTGCAGCATTGCAATTGTTAGTTAAAGCGACGCAGTGCCGTATCACAAAAAAATGGCCTGGTCATTAAGGGGGCAAATCTTTCGGTCTGTAAGTGGTTAAAGGGACACCCCCATTAGATCCTATAAAGTTGAAACTTCGAGCTAGAGACCAGAATGAGCCGTTAACCTACCCCAAATTGATTTCAGAAGAAAGAAGGCCAAGAAAGCTGCTGTTGGTTCACCAAACACAAATATTGTGGAGGTAGTAACTATATGCACATTGGAGGTGACGTTGCCACTTTAAAGACATAGATATCTTAGAAAATGATGGAGCCGATGACTCTGCTGTCCACCACCTTCAGGAAAGAATGTGTCAAGACTTACTCAGATACACCACAGAAATATTCCAATGAAAAACCATCCAGATCAGTGGTCTGTTGTAAGTGTGGGGGCTTGCTACTACCGTGACTGTCCCAGCCCACCAAAGTCACAGAGAGAATGTTACAAGCCAAATGGGTGCCCATCTATGTCAGCATGTTCCAGTTCCTAGCTTTAAAACAAAGGGGGGATGAGGCCCAGGCCTTTGTGTCAAACGCAATCTAAAGCCACAATTAGGCTGTCCAAATTACCCTCAGGCTCAGGCCTCAGATCACGGGAGATCAGTGCACAACCCAAAACTATTTTCCCAGATGGCAAAAGAACCGCCATCAGACCAAAAGAGAGGTTCAAGTTCAAGCAATAAAACAAGTCACCTCAGCTTCCCTAAGCAAGTTCACTGACAAGCTTGTGGGCTCTTCTCCTATACTGCCTGTTCAGATGGAATACATTTACACAAAAGCCCTTCTGGATTCAGTGACTTTAATCTACCATGGCTTCTCTGACAAACACCTGAAATACCTACCCCTGCAGAAGTTAGAAGATCTAGAGATCTGGGGTATAGGGACTAAGAAGCTTCCCTATGATGGGTACTTCCCAGTCAAGCTTGAATTTGATCTCCTGGTGGTAGGATGGCCAGAGACTTTTGACACATTGGCTATCATGTGCCCCTGCCCTACAGGGGCTAATCAGAGTTCCATAATAGTTTGAAGAACACTGACTTGGTCCAAAGGTTACTCACTTCCTATGTTTCAGAGAGTGATACCCAATCCTTACTTTATTCTTGAGGGTGATCCACAGAGGGAAGATCCAGGTTTGGAATTGATCACAGAAGTAATTTCCATGAAAGCTCTACAAAGAGCCCATGGGAAAGTAAAGCTTCAGGCTCAAATGAAAATAGGACAAGTGAACCCAGCTACACCCCCTCACACCACATGACTTGGTAGGGGGTGCTACAGAAGAGCTGTCAGAGGACCTGTTCTATCCAAAGAACACTTCTATGAAGCCTGAATGTGCATTGACTATAACCCTCAGCAAAAGAACCATCCCAGACCAGTAAACCAACTCTCAAATAGAAGATACTGTGCAACATCTATCAGGGACAAATGTCTCAGTATGTTGGACCTGAGAAGCAGGTATCATCAGATCCCCATGCACCCCGACGATCGGGATAAAACCATGTTTATCTACCTAGTTGGATTCTTTGAGTTTAATGCCACAAGGTTCTAACAGGAGCCCCTCAAACATTTGAGTGTTTAATGGAGCAAGCTGTTGGTGACAAACATTACTGAAGTGCTGGTTTACCTGGACGACATATTCGTCTTTGGATGGACTTTAGAAGAGCATGAGGAGTATTTGAAGAAAGTTTTGAAGCAATTCTATAAAGAAGGTTTGACATTTTCTCTTGAGAAGTTATATCATCCATCATTCACCTACCTTGGGCATGTTGTCTCTGCTCAAGGAGTGGCCACTAACCACAAGATGTTGGAAGACGTCACCACCTGGCCCAGGCCCAAAGATAGCCCAGCCTCTCACTGAGCTCCTACAGGCTAAAGAAGAAAAAGAAGAGCAAGTGTTCATCAAGTCAAAGGATCGAGAAAGTCCCGAAAGGCCTTTCTTCATGAAATGGAGTTTGAACAATGCACCAGTTTTTCCCTATTCTGACCCTGCCAGGTCCTACAAGCTACACGTTGATGCCATCAGAAAAGGACTGAGTGGTGTGTTATATAAAGAATATGACGGATAACAGAGACCAGTTGCTTATATGAGCCAAAACCTTACCTGGTCTGAGAGAAACTACTCTACCCACAAGTTGGAGTTTTGGGCTTTAAAGTGGGCTGTCATGGACAAGCTGAAAGAATACTTGTACAGGGCACAATATGATGTTAAGACAGATAACAACCCACTCACATATACTTTATTACCAAAAGTATTGGGAAGCCTGCCTTTACATGCACATGAACTATAATGTCATCTCAGTCTTAGTCCGTACAGTTCAATTTTGAGTTGGCCCACCCTTTGCAGCTAACACAGCTTCAACTCTTCTGGGAAGACTGTGCACAAGGTTTAGAAATGCGTCAATGGGAATGTTTCACCATTCTTCTAGAAGCGCATTTGTGAGGTCAGGCACTGATGTGGACGAGAAGGCCTGGCTCGCAGTGTCCACTCTAATTAATTCCAAAAGTGTTCTATCGGGTTGAGGTCAGGACTCTGTGCAAGGCAGTCAAGTTCCTCCACCCCAAACTCGGTCATTCATGTCTTTATTGGCCTTGCTTTGTGCACTGGTCCAAATCATTTGGTGGAGGGGGGATTATGGTCAGGGGTTGTTTTTCAGGGGTTGGGCTTGGCCCCTTAGTTCCAGTGAAGGGGACTCTTAAGGCGTCAGCAAACCAAGACATTTTAGAAAAATGTCATGCTTCAACTTTGTGGGAACAGTTTGGGGATGTCCCTTCCTGTTCCAACATGACTGCGTACCAGTGCACAAAGCAAGGTCCATAACAACATGGATGAGTGAGTTTGGGGTGGAGGAACTTGACTGGCCTGCAAAGAGTCCTGACCTCAACACATTTGTGATGAATTAGATCGGAGACTTTGAGCCAGGTCTTCTCATCAGTGCCTGACCTTACAAATGCGCTTTTGGAAGAATGATCAAACATGCCCATAGACACAATGCTAAACCTTGTGGGCAGCCTTCCCAGAAGAGTTGAAGCTGTTATAGCTGCAAAAGGTGGGCCAACTCAATATTGAACCCTACGGACTAAGACTGGGATGCCATTAAAGTTCATGTGCGTGTAAAGGCAGGTGTCCCAATACTTTTGGTAATACAGTGTATGTTCTTACCACAGCCAAACTGGATGCCACAGGACAGGGAGGGTTGGCGACACTGTTTGTGTTCCATTGTGGCCTAAAATACTTCCCTGGAGTCAATAATTATGAATGCTGATGCTCTGTCAAGAAGACCCTATGACTCAGAGACTGCTAAGAAAGAGGGGACTCAATTGAATTCAGAAGGAGTCCAAGATTTGTGTTAAGGAATCGAGTACAGAGCCAGCGGGGCAACAGGGGCTGAAGTCATTGCATTTACCACTGCTGGCATCACTGAAACTTGTGGAAAAAAAAACACTTGCACTTGTCCTTGGGGTTGTAAATCTTCTTTATTAAACACCTGAGTAAAAGTCACAGATGCAAAAGTGCTGACATGTTTCAGCCATGAATGATCTTACTCCTATGGGAAAGGCTATTCATGGCTGAAACATGTCAGCACTTTTGCATCTGTGACTTTTACCCAGGTGTTTAAAAAGAAGTTTTACAAGCCCAAGGACGAGTGTCTGTGTTTTACTTTTCAGATGGATACATAAGACATACAGGAGCTTTTACCATAGCACCGTTTACTGCACACAGATATCAGATTGAGCACAGTGAGGTATTTTTGTATCTACTACAACCGGTGTGGAATGGCGGTCTGTGTACTCTTTCCAGGAAAGAATTGAGGAAAGACCAAATGCAAGATCCTATCTCCGGTTTGACTTTGAAAGCCTTGGGGAGTGGTTGCCCAGAACTTCTACTAACCTCAGATTCTCTGAAGGAGGCTTGAATAGTTCACAAAGAGTGGGATCGTTTACAGTTGCTGGACGGGGTGGTCTACTGAAGGGGCCTCTCAGATGAGCCCAAAGAAAGATGGCAATTGTTCATCCCCAAGAAACATAGGGGCACAGTGTTGAATATGTTACACAATGAACATGGACACTTAGGACCTGACAGAATGTTCAAGTTAGAGATAGTTTCTACTGGCCATGTATGCAGACTGAATTCGAGAACTATTATCACTCCTGTCTCTACTGCATCCAAAGGAAGACTCTACCGTCCAGAGCTGCCCCAGTGGGCCCTCTCCAGAGTCAAGTTCCCATGGATATGGTGTGCATTGATTTTTTAAGTATTGATTCTAACACGAGTGGCCAAGGGAATATCCTAGTAGTGACTGATCATTTCCCTGATAGTGACTGATCATGTTATGTCCAAGCTTGTCCAGTAAGAGAACCACAAGTGGCTACAGTCACTAAAGTGTTAGTGGAGAAGTTCTTTGTTCACTATGGACTACCCCAGAGAATCCAGTCTGATAAAGGAAGAGATTTGGAAAGCAGGCTCATCAAACAGCTTTTTGATCCACTGATCATTAGGAAGTCAAAAATGGCACCTTACCACCCTCAAGGGTATCCACCACCAGGGAGATTTAATCGTACCCTCCTTGACATGTTAGGGAGCCCTCCTCCAGAAAGAAAACAGCATTGGAGCAGACGCATCTCCGCTGTGGTACATGCTTATAACAGTACTGAGAATGATGCCACTGGATATTCCCCCTATAGATTTATGTTTAGGAAAAAAACTGAACTGCTAGTTACATAGTTACATAGTTACATAGTTACATAGTTAGTCAGGTTGAAAAAAGACACAAGTCCATCCAGTTCAACCACAAAAAAAATAAACAAACAAAATAAAAAACACAATACAATCCCATACACCCAACTCCATACCCACAGTTGATCCAGAGGAAGGCAAAAAAAACCAGCAGAGCATGATCCAATTTGCTACAGCAGGGGAAAAAATTCCCTCCTGATCCCCCGAGAGGCAATCGGATTTACCCTGGATCAACTTTACCTACAAATCTTAGTACTCAGTTATTTTATGTACATTTAGGAAATAATCCAGGCCTTTCTTAAAGCAATCTACTGAGCTGGCCAGAACCACCTCTGGAGAGAGTCTGTTCCACATTTTCACAGCTCTTACTGTGAAAAAACCTTTCCGTATTTGGAGGTGAAATCTCTTTTCCTCTAGACGTAAAGAGTGCCCCCTTGTCCTCAGTGTTGACCGTAAAGTGAATAACTCAACACCAAGTACACTGTATGGACCTCTTATATATTTGTACATGTTGATCATATCCCCCCTAATTCTCCTCTTCTCAAGAGTGAATAGATTTAGTTCTTCTAATCTTTCCTCATAGCTGAGCTCCTCCATGCCTCTTATCAGTTTGGTTGCTCTTCTCTGCACTTTCTCCAGTTCTCCGATATCCTTTTTGAGAACTGGTGCCCAAAACTGAACTGCATATTCCAGATGAGGTCTTACTAATGATTTGTACAGGGGCAAAATTATATCTCTGTCTCTGGAGTCCATACCTCTCTTAATACAAGAAAGGACTTTGCTCGCTTTGGAAACCGCAGCTTGGCATTGCATGCCATTATTGAACTTATGATCAACTAAAACCCCCAGATCCTTCTCCACTACAGATCCCCCCAGTTGTACTCCCCCTAGTATGTATGATGCATGCATATTCTTAGTCCCTAAGTGCATAACTTTACATTTATCAACATTAAACCTCATCTGCCACTCAGTCGCCCAATTAGACAGAGCATTGAGGTCGGCTTGTAAATTGGCGACATCCTGCAAGGACGTTATTCCACTACATAGCTTGGATGGGCATTGGCATCTCCCTAGACAGAACATCAGCTACAACTAACAAAGACTGTGTGGACTGGCTCTGGTAGAACTTAAAGGGGTTGTAAAGGTTCATTTTTTATTTTCTAAATAGGTTCCTTTAAGCTAGTGCATTGTTGGTTCACTTACCTTTTCCTTCGATTTCCCTTCTGAATGTTTTTTTTCTTTGTCCAAATTTCTCACTTCCTGTTTCTCCTCAGTAAACTTGACACCATCATCCGTGTTTAGTCAGTCAGAACAGCTTACTGAACAGCTTACTGAGGAGGAACAAGAAGTGAGAAATTCAGGCAAAGAAAAAAAAAATTTAGAAGGGAAATCGGAGGAAAAGGTAAGTGAACCAACAATGCACTAGCTTAAAGGAACCTATTTAGAAAATAAAAAAACAAAGTTAGTGCCACAGAAGTGGAAGAGGAACCGAGGGACATTGGAGAAGGGACCTCTGCAGAATTCCTTGTAGAGGAAACAGAACCATCTTCAGCGCCTTCTTCAGTAACTTTTCTAGTGTCCCATGAGCAGGACAGGAAAACCCTCATCTTATGATTGCCAGAGCCTGAACAAGCGACATATGAATACAGGGAACACTAGGTCAAGAGAATGGTATGAACCCCACAAAGACCTACATATGACTCACAGGACAACAGTTCAAAAGAGATTTTTCTGCCTGTGCACTGGTCCTTTCACATTTTAGTGCTACCCATAACAGCACCAAAGGAGAAGGCCCTTGCTTAACCCCCGACACACTTTGATGACAGATTCCATTACCTGATGCCTTTGTTAAGAAATGTTATATAACGAATTTAGTTTCTAGGTAACTTGTTTATTAACTTGCACTTAGTTTCCTGTTGCCCTTTCTTTGCAGGACCAAAGATTCTTTGGTGAGGGGAGTATGTAACCTAGACTATAGCCGATAACTGCTTTGGAACTTCCTTTGTTGCTGCAGATATTAAGCCGCTGTTGGACCATGTGCTGCTGCAACCATTTTCCTGTGCTGAGAAGCTGAGAGAGAGAACCCCTCACGTTTGCAGTGAAGAACAGTGGTATGTGGCCAGAGTTTGCTGGAGTTATCTGATGCCCTACTGCCCAGGGGGAAGAGGGCTATTCAGAGACTGTTGCTGCCATCATACTCTGCGCAATGCTACATGTGAGGGGATGGTCCTGGAGGAAAGCAGGTGTGTAGGAAAAAGACTAAGTTGTGGCTGCTGGATGAATGAATCCCTGCCATAGCTGACCACATTTGTTTGAGAACTCAGGAAACACGGGGTAGCAAAGAGACTGAAAGCATCCTTGGGAGGGTATGGTTTGAATGCCTGGTGAGATCAGATTGTACTAGAGAGCACTTCCACCAATTTTAAGGTAGGAAAAGAGGAACTGCCTCAGCAGGAGTGAAAGAGAGAGGTCTTCAGGAACTTCTAGACTTTTACTGAATCAGAACATGTGTCTGGAAACCCAGAAGGGGTGCCCTGGCACTGGTAAGAGACTAAAATCATAGAATAGAATTTGGTAACTGGTTTGGTACAGGCCTGGTTCAGAAACTTGTGAATATCAATTCTGGCCTTATCTCTGCTGGTTTGGCACATGAACTTATTAAAATAAATGTTGTTCAAAAATCAAAACAGTCCATTGAATGAGCCTGTTTCTACAAGAAAAACAGTTTTTTGCAATGTGTCTGTAGGAACCATGGGCCTGATCCTCAAAAGGGATACGCCGGCGTATCTACTGATACGCCGTCGTATCCCTGTTTCTATCTATGGAACTGATCCACAGAATCAGTTTCACATAGATAGGCAGAAGATCTGACATGTGTAAGGGACTTACACTGTCGGATCTTAGGATGCAGTACCGCAGCCGCCGCTGGGGGCATTTCTCGTCGAAATGCCGCTTCGGGTATGCAAATTAGCACTTACGGAGATCCACAAAGCTTTTACGTTTCGTTTTTTCTCCGTAAGTATTAGTTTGCTGTCGCAAAATTAGGGCTACTTTTACAAGGCCTAAACTGTTTACACCTTGTAAAAGTAGACCCTTCTACCCCGCGTCGCTGTCATTTTATTTTTACATTTTTTTTTCCGCCGCAACTCGTTTTTTTTTTTTTACGCCCGTCGCGATTCTCAAAACCCGGCGCAACGTAAAACCGCGCAAAGCACGTCGGGAAAATGACGTCGGGAGCATGCGCAGTACCTCCGGCGCGGGAGCGTGCCTAATTTAAATGGGACTCGCCCCATTAAATTAGGAACGCCTTGCGCCGGACGGATTTAAGTTACACCGCTCAAAATTTCTAGGTAAGTGCTTTGTGGATCGGGCACTTAGGTAGAGATTTTGCGGCGGTGTAACTTAAATAAGAAAAATTACGTTGCGCCGGGTTTTTGTGGATTAGGCCCTATGATTCCATATTTCAGCAACAAGTAATGTTTTATGCAAAATCTAGAAATGTAATTAACGATTACAGGAAACAATTGATGCACAAGAGAAGGAGAAAAATAGTGAAAAGACGCAATTAAAAGTTGTGAAGTACTAATTTGTCCAAACTACTGTATTGACCTTCCAAGTGAGTCATATCTGTAGGAGAAGGATATTTCTTTTCATGCCTAGCCAATGAAAAGAGTGCTGAGAAGCTGAATATGTTTTGTTGTGGAGGGAGGAATTAAGTGACTGTCTTACCATGCATTAGCAAAAAAAAAAAAATGAAAGAGCAATTTTACTTTACTTGGTCTCTTTACACCCTTGTTCCATCAATTTAGAATCACTGAAAAAACTTCTACAATTTTGTTATATGTCTGTTTATAAAAAAAATTTGAGAGTTCAAAACTTTGTGAGTCACTTTTCTGTAATATAAAGCCCTTCAGATAAAAGGCCATTACATTTATCAGTAACTACACATACTACATAGATTTCAATTAACCATGACGCACCATGACATTTTAATGCCCCTCGTATCCTGGCAACGGTGGTATTATGGAGGCCGTGTCCTGAAAAAAAAGTAGCTTAACAAAATACAAAGGCACTCTGCAGCATCGTGTCGGCCTGCTCTGAATAGAAGAATGAGCTGGCCGAAAGCAGTGATGAAAAGATCCTTTATGTCACCTTAGCGCATAATGCGTTAGAGGAACAAATGAAAATAATGAACAATCTCCGATCCTTGGCAGCTCTCAATGGTACTGTAGACAAACACAAAATTTGCACTTATTGGAAGGCATGAGAAAAGGCCTGATGAAGCAGGGCAGGGCATTAGTATGCCAAGCAGGAAGAGATCAGGAGAAATGAATGTTAAGCCGCGGATCCTGGACAGACACTAACGTAGAAGGAATGTGCAGATACAAACAGTGTACTTTATAAACTGCTAAAATGTATACATTTATTATTTGTTTGAACCACAATTGTATTCAAGCTTAAGGTAGAGTTAAAAAAAACATGTTTAGCACATCTCTGAAAAACATGCACATTTCCCTGTGTTTTGTTTGCTACCAGTACAGAAAACAGCTTGTTGCTCTTGTCAGAAATACAATGATCTTGTCATTTCCTATCGCTGCTGCACTAAAATCCCAAACAGTACTACCTGAGGTCTATTGTGGACTACATCAACGTTTCTCAACCAGTGTGCCGCGGCACACTGGTGTGCCGTGAAGAGTCCCCAGGTGTGCCGCGGCAAAATGACCCCTATATAGGCAGCTATCGATGCTATCTGTAACAGCTACTGTAACAGCTACTGCTGGGCACTTTGCTAGCATTCGTTATTACAGCGGTGCCGGTCCGCGGTGTAAAAACTCACTTCCTGGCTCCCGAGCGCGTCTTGCCAACCAATACGTTGCTATGGGAGGGTCGGGCGCACGTGACGTGACGTAGGTACAGTACCAGTAAACTCTGCCTGGCGCGCTTTAGCCTGAGGGGGAAGAAGAACGAGTGGTGGATGAAGAACGTGTGTAATAGAGGTGATGTCACTATCAATGAGAAATAATGTGAAATAGTTTTTTTTACAGGCATGGTGTAATTATATATATATATATATATATATATATATATATATATATATATATATATATATATATATTGTTTGGAGATTCGGAGGAATTCCTTTTTACATTTTTTTTGGCATTAGTTATTTAGTCAATTGGATTATTACTTGTGCAGCATAAATTTATTCATTCTTTATGCTTGCAGCTCAGACTTAATATATATATAAAAAAAAAAAACGACATAACACTTGGCACTTTCACAGTGACTCACTTCATTGCAGGCAAGGTGATTTTAAATGTAATATATTTACATGGGCTATGTGGGTTATTATTGATAATAATAAATGTATACTTCAATACTGCAGTTTGGCCGCAGCGCAGGTGTAGCACAGTGTACCTAAGGTTTTCATGTGCTTTTCTCAAATGTACCAAAAATGTACTACATAATATAAGTTTATGAGAAACCACATGAAAACCGCAGGTATACTGCGCTACACCTGCGCTGCGGCCAAACTGCAGTATTGAAGTATACAGTTATCATTATCAATAACCCACATAGCCCATGTATAATATATAAAAAAAATAAAAAATATATATCACCATGCCTGCAATGGAATGAGTCAATGTAAAAGTGTCCTAATTGTAACAAGTGTTATGTAGATTTTAAGTTGTTTTCCGGGGGTTATGGCTGAAGATATCAGCCATAACCTTGGTATTGTTTTTTTACAGACAGTGGCTGGCTTTCTCATGAAAGCGTCCCGAGTGGCTCTTGAGCCACTGGAACGCTTTCAGAAGCGTCGGGAGGGGATGTCCCCCGCTCCCACCGTCTCGCTTGAGATACAATCCAATGGTGTGGCCGGCTAGTCCAAGAGGCAATGAAAGAGTAGATCCCCCCTTGAAGGACCGGAGCAACGCCATGACTTCCGGTCCAGGCTGGAAGTAAACAATTTTTTGATTAAAAAGGTAAAAGAGAGATGAGGTCTTTTTGACTCAAATCTCTCCATAAAGAGGACCTATCATGCTTATATCTATTACAAGGGATGTTTACATCCCTTGTAATAGGAATAAAAGTGATATTAAAAAAAAAAAAAATGTAAAAGGGACAGAGAAAAGAAAAATTATAAATAAGACAACATTTTTTATAATCACCCCCCCATCCCTACGCAAGTTGATACGCAAGTCGCACACGCATATGTAAACAGTATTCGCACCACACATGTGAGGTAACACCGCACATGTTAGAGCGAGTGCAATAATTCTAGTGCTAGACCTCCTCTTTAGCTCTAAACATGTAACCTGTAAAGGTTTTTAAAGCGTTGCTTATGAAGATTTTTAGGTACCGTAGTTTGTCACCATTCCATGAGTGTGCGCAATTTTAAAGTATGACATGTTGGGTATCTATTTACCCGCCATAACATCATTATTCACACTACAAGCGGTCCCCGGGTTACAAACAAGGTTTGGTTTGTTCTTAATTTGAATGTTTGTAATTTGGAAAAGGTACATTTTGTTAGTGTATCTCCAGCCAAAAAATACATTTTAAAGCTTTTTGGATAACATAGCGAAGGGTTATCACCCCTGTAACATTTGTTTTGCTGTCTGTGCCCATGTTCAGAAGATTTCACCTCACTTGCTGTCCCAATGACAATTGGATTTTGAAAATGTGGCGTTATTAGGGAAACAAGGATTGGTGATAAAACATCAGTGGAGAGGAGACACCTTTTTTCCATACTAACGCTTACAGGAGAGAATTTTCCTTTCTAGGGGTAGATTTCCTCTTACTTCCTGTTGTCTCCCTCCGTTTGCAAGTAGGAGTCGTTTGTAAGTCGGATGTTTGTAAGTAGGGGATCGCCTGTATACCGGTACCCAAAAATTGGGGTATATATTGTGTTTTGTTTTAATTAATTTAATTGAATTTTTTACAAAAATAAATGCGTTTGCAAAACCACTGTGCAAAATACCATGTGGCATAAAAAATTGCAACGATCACCCCCTAGTGTGGTACAATGTACTGAACTCTGTACTCTGAATTACAGAATACAGAACTCAGCGGCTACAAACTACTGAAAGGTCTAGCATGGATCGTTTTTTGCAAAGAAAGGCTCCAGTACCCAGCTCTGATTCTGAGCCATCAACTTCATCATCCACAAGTACCTCAGCAGAGAGGGTAGTGGAGGCCAGCACCAAGTCAAGGAAAAGACAGTATGATGATAGATACCTGTCATATGGTTTCATCTGTACAGGGGTTTCATCATGCCCTCTCCCTATGTGTCTGATATGTGGTATGAAATTATCAAATGAAGCAATGGTTCCAAGCAAACTTAAACGACACCTGACAACAAATCATCCATCACTAGCCAGCAAGGAACCAGAATATTTCATTCATTTGAAAAGTCAACACAAACGACAAGAGCAAGTCATGATTAAGAGTGCAAAAGTGTCAGAGAAAGCACTGGAGGCTAGCTATTTAGTGGCCGAGATAGTAGCTAAAGCTAAGAAGCCACACACAATTGCGGAAACGGTCATTTTGCCACCATGCACAGCTATTGTCAACAAAATGCTAGGCCCACAAGCAGCAAAAGAAATAGCAAAAGTTCCACTGTCTGACAGTACCATTGGAAGGCGAATCAATGACATGTCTGCAGATATTGAAAACCTGGTTTTTGAAAAAATCAGATCTACTGGGAAATTTTCCTTACAAGTCGATGAATCCACTGACATAAGTGGGCATGCTCAGCTCTTGGCAAATGTTCGATTCATAGATGAGGACCATATCAGGGAGACTTTTTTTTTTTGCAAACCGATACCTGAGAAAACAAGTGGAGAGGAGATTTATCGTGTGACAACGGAGTATCTTGAACAGGGCGGATTAAGCTGGAAGAACTGTATCAGTGTCTGCACTGATGGCGCTGCTGCCATGATGGGTAGTGTCAAGGGCTTCATCAGCAGAGTAAGAGTTCAGAACCCAAGTGTGCGAAACACTCACTGCTTTCTTCACAGGGAGGCACTAGTTGCAAAGACCCTGCCACAAGAACTGTCAGATGTACTGGATGGAGCAGTGAACATTGTAAATTACATAAAAATGCGGCCCTTGAAGACACGTATGTTTTCAATTCTATGCGCAGAAATGGGAGCAGAGCATCATAGCTTGTTGTTACACACCGCAGTCCGCTGGCTTTCACGGGGAAAAGTCTTGGACCGAGTATACGAGTTAAGAGAGGAAATCAGAACATTTCTAATAGGACAGAAGTCTGCATATGCAGAATTGATGGAAGACACGCAATGGTGTGCGAAACTTGCATACCTGGCCGACATTTTTAGACATCTGAATGAACTGAGTGCTAAAATGCAAGGTAAAGAAGAAAATCTTCTCACCTCGTCTGACAAATTACGTGGCTTCAGATCCAAGCTGACACTCTGGCGCTCCTTTGTAGAACAGGGCAGCCTTGAGATGTTTCCCCTGTGCAATGCACATTCAAATGGCAGCACACTTTCTGATCTTATCTCTCAACACCTACAAATTCTTGACGAAAGATTTAGTCACTATTTTCCATCTGAAGCTTTTGCAGAGTTTGACTGGGTCCGTAACCCTTGGAGTTCATGTGCATTGGATAGCTCAAAAGTCTTGCCACTAGCGGCGCAAGAGCAACTGGCAGAGATCAGGGAAGATCGCACATTAAAAATCAAATTTCAAGATGTGGCTTTGGATACGTTTTGGGTATCATTGAAGTGTGAGTACTCAGTAGTTTCAAGTACCGCCATTGCAATTCTGCTACCCTTCTCTACTACTTACTTGTGTGAACTGAGCTTTTCAAGCCTAACCTATATCAAAAACAAGTATAGAGAGAGACTTAGGGCTGTGGACCAGGAGCTCCGTGTCTGTCTCTCATCCTTTCCTGCCAGAATAGAGCGATTGTGTCAATCGTCCCAGGCTCAAGTATCCCATTGATGTAAGTAACAATTAAATTTTTTCCACATTTTTGGTTTGGTGTGCCTTGAGATCCTGACAGATTTTAAAGGGTGCCTTGGTTAAAAAAAGGTTGAAAAACACTGGACTACATAACACCTATCCCACTACTCATCTCCATAAAATAAGCAGGGAAAACTTGGTCACTGCTTGGGTTTTCAGTGAAGCAAAAGCAGTGTTGACCGTTTACTATGGGAAGTTACAAGCTTACTGCATTACTGGCTGGTATTTTTCAGTACTTGCAGTGTTTTCAAAGAGACAAAAGTAAATTTGGCATGAGAGATTGTGATGGGAGTCACTTTGGGCAGGGGGCCTGTGGAACCCAGAATCCCTTGGGGAGGTTGAGAAAAACATTGTTTCAGCTCCCCATACACCTCTTATGTCTAAGTCACCCTGTGACTCTAATAGGGGGAACAGTGTAAGCGAGAAATACAGTCTGATCTGTACTTATCTGTACTAATCGGACTCACTGTACAACCACACTGGAATGTTGTGTATATATATATATATATATATATATATATATATATATATATATATATATATACTGTATGTATATATATATACTTACAGCTGTGCACAAATAGTCCCACAACATGGACACTGACCTACCAAAAGTATTAAGTGAAAAACCGGATACATAAGAAAGTGGCGGCCATTACAGGCCCCAAAAATTAGCCGACAGGCGTTCACCTGACAGCAAACAACTTTGTATTCTGTGGCTGGAGGTACATTAAGCTATTTACCAGATACAGAAGTAAGTGTCGGCCATTACAGGCCCCAAAAATTAGCCGACAGGCATTCACCTGACAGCAAACAACTTTGTATTCTGTGGCTGGAGGTACAATAGGCATTCACCGGATACAGAAGTACTGTATTTATTGGCGTATAACACTCACTTTTTTACCCTGAAAATAGACATGTGTTGAATTCCTCCGAGATCCATGCCTCATTCATTTTTATAAATGTGAGGTAGTCAACACTGTTGTGAGCTAGGCGAGTGCGCTTATCGGTCATGACCCCCCCTGCTGCGCTGAACGTCCTTTTTGACAGGACACTGGACGAGGGGCAAGCCAACAGTTCCATTGCAAATTGTGCAAGCTCTGGCCAGAGGTCAAGCGTGCCCACCCAGTAGTCCAGGGGTTCATCACGTCTCAGTGCGTCCACATCGGCTGTTAACCCGATGTAGTCAGACACCTGTCGGTCTAGGCGTTCCCTGATGCTGGATCTGGAGGACAGCTGTCGATGGGTCAGCTGTAAGAATGATCTCATATCATTAGTGACCAAGACATCTTCAAACCGCCCTCTTCTTGCAGGCACTGTTGGATTGGTACCCTGTTTCTCTGTGAGTGGAAATTCCTCTGCCAGCGGACACAAAAGCAGAATGCAGCATTTCTCGAAGCAAGGCCTGGAAGTGCTGCATTCTGATAGCCCTCTGTGATGGTGGTAACATTTCCGCCATGTTTTGTTTGTACCGGGGGTCTAAGTACATTGCCACCCAGTACTGGTCCTTGCCCTTTATGCTTTTTTATACGGGGGTCCCTCTTAAAACACTGGAGCATGAAGGCCCCCATTTGCACTAAACTGGAAGCGCTGTACTGGCCTGGCTCCTGCTCATCATCCAGGATAATGTTGAATGAATGAATGAATGAAAACTTATAAAGCGCGGCGCATGCGAACTGAATCGCTTCTGGGCGCTAGTTGTTCGTGTCTCATGACATCAAAAGAGCAGAGTTTTGATCTGTCTTCTGAAAGTCAGGTGGTTTTCCTCCAACCGAATGCTGGTTGGTAAAGCGTTCCATAGTCTAGGACCCTGAAAAGCAACCTTCTTTCTCCTTTGGACTTGTATTTGGTTTTTGGTACCCTGACCAGATTTTGGTCGGTGGATCGCAGAACGCGATTCGAATTGTGAGGTTCTATCTTGTCGCAAAGATATTGCGGAGCCTTCCCATGGATGCACTTATGTGTCAGGCAGAGTGCTTTAAATGCAATTCTGTCTTTTACTGGCAGCCAGTGAAGGGTTCTCAACGAAGGTGAGATTGATTCCCATTTTTTTTTCCCAGTCACCAGTCTGGCGGCCGTATTCTGAACGACTTGCAGACGGGAGATTTGGTACTTTGGGAGTCCGAGGTACAGGGCGTTAGCATAGTCCAGTCTGGAATTCACAATTGTTCCCACCACGACTGCTACGTCTTCTTTGGGGATAAATGGAATAAGTCTGCGTAGTAGGCGCAACAGATGGTGCGCTCCGCTGACTACTGACCCTATTTGTGCGTCCATTGTCATGAAGGTGTCGAAGATGACCCCGAGAATTTTGACTTTGGAGCTAGGGGTGATGATTTGGCCCAGAATGGGCGGCGGTGTCCAGGTTGTTGCCAGTTGACTCTTTCGGCTGGCGTGAAACATAAGGAGTTCTGTTTTTGAACTGTTGAGTTTAAGATAACTCTTAGTCATCCAGTTTTCTATCGAAGAGAGACATTTCTCTAAACTGAGATGATGATCCTTTTTGTTGCAGATGCGAAAATACATAAGAGTGATAGAGTAGTTCTTGGCTACTGATAATATCAAAGAGAGGGCGAAGATAGATGTTGAAAAGCACCGGTGACAGGGGGGATCCTTGGGGGACTCCACATGACACCGTGCGCTTTTCCGACGTGAAACAACCCAATTTAACTGTTTGTGATCGGTTTTCAAGAAAGGAAGGAAACCATGGTAAATCACCTTCTGCGACTTCTGCTACGTTGGCTAGTCGCAATGTTGTCCTCGTTCTCCTCCCCCCATCCACGGACAACACCAGGGATCCCAGAAAGGTTTAAAGCATGCTCTTCTTGCTCCTCCTCCTCCGCCCCAGCACCATCCTCCTCTGACTCCTCTTTAGACTCCAGTTGTTGACTTGTCTCAGGTGGAGTAGCCCCCTCTGGGAATTTATCCAGTATTGCGACTTTCTCATCTTCGTGCTCCTGCTCCTCGACGGCTTGATCAATGACACGACGCAATGCACGCTCCAGAAAGAAGGTGTAAGGTACGATGTCACTGATGGCGCCCTGGCTGCGACCGACCAGTTTGGTGATCTAATCAATTTCAGCTGCTTTGCTGTTAATTGACAACAGGTGCACTGAATGGGCAACAATGAGACAACCTCCAAAACAGGAATGTTTTTTCAGGTGGTGGTGTCTGACATTTTTTTTCCCTACTCATCTTTTCTGACTGTTTTTCACTAGTTTTGCATTTGGCTAGGGTCAGTGTCACACTGGTAGCATGAGGCGATACTTGGACCCTATAAAGGTTGCACAGGCAGTCCAACTCCTCCAGGATGGCACATTAATACGTGTCATTGCCAGAAGGTTTGCTGTGTCTCCCAGACAGTTACTCTACGAGAGCTGGACAGAGCCATAGAAGGTCCTTAACCCATCAGCAGGACTGGTATCTGCTCCTTTGTGCAAAGAGGAACAGGATGAGCACTGCCAGAGCCCTACAAAATGACCTCCAGCAGGCCACTGGAGTGAATGTCTCTGACCAAACAATCAGAAACAGACTTCATCGGGGTGGCCTGAGGGCCCGATGTCCTCTAGTGTGCTCTGTGCTCACTGCCGGACACTGTGGAGCTCGATTGGCATTTTCAATTGAACACCAGAATTGGCAGGTCCACCACTGGTGCCCCATGCTTTTCACAGATGAGAGCAGGTTCACCCTGAGCATATGTGACAGACGTGAAAGGGTCTGGAGAAGCCACAGAGAACTTTATGCTGCCTGTAACATTGTTCAGCATTACAAGTTTGGTGGTGGGTCAGTGATGGTCTAGGGGAGGCATATCCATGGAGGGATGCACAGACCTCTACAGGCTAGACAATGGCACCCTGACTGTCATTAGGTATCAGGATGAAATCTTTGGACCCATTGTCAAACCCTACACTGATGCAGTGGGTCCTGGGTTACTCCTAGTGCACGACAATGCCCGGCCTCATCTGGCGAGAGCATGCAACCAGTTCCTGGAGGATGAAGAAATTGATACCATTGAATGGTCCCCATGCTCACTTGACCTAAATCCAAAAGAACACCTCTGAGACATTATGTTTTGGTCCATCCGGTGCCACCAGGTTGTACCTCAGTCTGTTCAGGAGCTCAGTGATGCTCTGGTCCAGATCTGGGAGGAAATACCCCAGGACGCCATCTATCTTCTCATTAGGAGCATGCCCTGATGTTGTCAGGCATGCATACAAGCACTTGGGGGCCATACATACTAAGGACCATTTTGAGTTGTTGCAATGAAATTTCAGCAAAATGGACCATCTTGCTGCATAATTTCTTCACTTTGATTTTCGCGGTGTCATTGAATTCAGCCCTCTGTAGGTGGATATTTTTCATTTCCATCAAATGATGTGCCATCCTTTCATTCCTAACATATTACCCAGTCCATATCAGTATAGATATCCAGCATGAGATTTTTGCCCGTTGAGATCTGATATGTTTTCAAAGTGTTCCTTTATTTTTTGAGCAGTGCATATATATTTTGTTGTGTACTCTTTTCTGGGTCGTTTGTGGTGTGGTTGTATTCTATTTTTCTATTGTGTCTGTCTGCCTTGGAAGAAAAGTATATTATGGAATGTATATTTATGTGGAGGGGGGGGTTCCTCCAGCAGCCCCTCCCTGCTAATAAGACTGTTTCCTGATGAGAAGTTTGAATACACCTGACCTGTGTGTCTATTGCCCCATCCTGAATGCAGCGGGGGGGGGGGGGTTGTCCCTGAGTGTTACCTCTCTGTACATGTGTTTCAATAAACAATTCATGTTGAGCAACCAAACAAGTACTGCCTTGTTATTGGTTGTCAGCGGTTTAGAATATCTGATACTTTCCACAATTTAAGCTACAGTTCTATGTAATTCTACATTGCTTTATTGATCAGAGAACCCTTTGGATTGCAATCTTTGTTTCACAATAGCTAGCAGAACACAGAAGAAAAGAAGACCAGAGACTATACCGCAAGGCCTTGCATTGCTGAATATTGAGTTAATTATACTGTGATATATCATTCCTGACGAATACTGTGTGCCGCATGGTGGGTTTCATAGTGTCTACATGGTGTGCTGGAAGTGAGAAGGTGCCCAGTGCTGAGGTTGTTGCCTGAGCATCAGTCCCACTTGGAGACACTCCTGCTGAAGCAATATAGGTGGCTCTCAGGCGATTGCCATTTACAACCTCTTGTCTCATTATTTTATACCAATTGTGGTTCCATGTTAACGCAGAAACCTGTTCTAGTAAAGTTACCTTTTGCTTTAACACAATCTGTTGTGAGGCTTGTTAATTCTCCAAGCAGGTGTAACAGTGTATGCCCGGGTGACAACACAGGTAAAGTGAATAAAATCTGTGTCTATTTACCTGTCTTTTATTATTGAGCTTTACACCAGCACTGCACCACAGCTGTGTCAAGGGGAGTGAGACCAAATTATTGGGGGATGTTAAAGCAGAGTACAGGCCCAATCAATTACCAGCGGATCAACTACCAGCAAGAAAGATCCCCAACTGGAACAGCAATTAGCCACTTTGAAGTGACAATATCGCATTATACAAGAGGAGTTCCAGGAAACCTCTAGAATGGTTGAGGAGCAGGTAAAAGAGCTAAGTACTAAGAGCAAGGGCTCGAGGGACAGCCATCTAAAACAAAAACCTGTATCAGTTACTAGAAGACTTCCTTATCATGACTTGCCAGAAGTAACAATCAAAAAGGACTTTAAGATTGCTGGCCAGATAGGCGAAAAGGAACAGAAAGACAAGCTGTCCTATACAAACCTTAGGCGTCAGATCGACATGGGGCTACAGAAAGGGTATCCTGAGTCCGAGATTGTGGAAGCCATGGTAGAAGCCATTAGTCCCGGCCTAAGCCTCAGAAATATGCTGGAAATGAAGAATGGACTAACCCTAGTGCAACTTAGGAGAATATTAAAAAGTCATTTCAAGAAGGAAAATGCTTCTGAACTTTATCACCAACTGATAAATCTGGCACAGGGCAGTAGAGAAACTCCTCAGAATTTCCTGTTCAGGGCTATTGAGCTGAAGGACCGCCTGTTGTTAGCCTCACAGGGAGAAGACTCGGATGAACACTTCGGGACTGAACTGATCCAAAAGTAATTCCTGAGGTCCGTGACCACAGGGCTGAGGAGTGACTGTGTCAAGTTTCAGTTAAGGCAGTATCTAGACGATCCTTCCATTCCAGATGAAGTACTCATAGAGAAAACTGGCGAAGCAGCTAATATGGACGTGGAAAGGGAGTGGAAGCACAAGACAAGTCAAAAGTCTGAACCTGTTGTGGGAGACAGAGTGGTCAACACAACTGATAGCGATTCAGAGATCGGGGGTCTGAAGACTCAGCTGTCCAGAATAATGGAGATGGTGACTGATGCATTGGATGTCAGGTCTGAGATAGATGCAATAAAGATACAAGTAGCCCAGATGCTGGATGCGATTAACCGGCCGACAACAAAACATACTGAGCTGTCCGACAATGGTGCCACAGGGCCGAATGTACCCCCATTCTCATCTGCTGCACCTCGCCAGGGGCCAACAAACCAAGGTGTCTGTTTCAGCTGTGGAGGTGTGGGTCACTACCAGCGGGTATGTCCTAGTCCAAGGGACGAGAGAAGATCTTGGCCCTCAAGAAGAACGTTCCCTGAAGCTGAGATAGAGCAACAGAGAAGACCCACAGTTTATGTCATCTCAGTGAGCAATGCTTATCGGCCTTCCAAGCGACGCCAGAAAAGGCATCCCCAACGCCAGAAGCTGAAGGAAGCACGAGTTCAGTCATGCCAGCCTACTGTTCCAGATGCTCCCAACAGGTTTCCTGCCCAGTTAGTAGGCCCTTCGTCCATAGTGCCTGTCCTGGTTGAAGGAATCTACACAAGAGCCCTCCTCGATTCAGGTGCTCAAGTAACCTTATTGACCAGGGGCTTTTACAAGAGGTATTTGTCATACATGCCCCTGCAAAAGTTGGAAGATATGGAGATTCAGGGTATTCAAGCAGAAGATTACCCTTGTGATGGATATCTGCAGATCAAGTTGTCATGTGACCCATTGAGGACTGGGAAGCCTCAGGACTTTGACACGCTAGCTATTGTGTGTCCTCGGTTGCCAGGGTCCCCAAGCAGTCCGCTAATCATAGGGACAAACACAGATCTGGTGAAGCAGCTGTTAGCCCCTGATGTCCTCAGATGTGAACCCTTATCTTCTCTGCCAACAGAAAGGCCAGAGATGCCTCCCTCTTCCATGGTAGATGGAAAAGGATCCACAACAAAGACAAAAGCAACTAAACTGCATGAGAAGAAAATGGCTAAACAGGAAAAGGTGGCCAGTGAGCCTTCGGTGTCAGCACCAGTGAAGCAAAGGAAACAAAGAGTAATTTATCAATCCAGGAGACCGACCTATGACCAGCTGGAAAAATGCTCTGAAGAGATGTGCCCTGCTGCGAGAAGAAATTCTGAGATGCCTGGTCCTTCTGTTGCTGAATCAGAAAGCCTCGACCCCATCTCACCCCTTGACACATCTGTACTAGATACCATAGTGACAGCTGTGAGTGCACAGAACAGCTCCCCATCACATGAGAATTGGTGGGAGGCTCCTCTGTCAGACTTATGCAACCGCCTAGAGGCAAAAATGTGTAACAGAACCAACATTTTGAATGTCTTTGGGGACCAAAGAGTCAAAGCAGGGGGAGTATGTAGCGCAGGCATTTTTGACTTTTAATATTGTGTTAATATTGTGCAATGTTAGTTCATGACTAATGCTATAAATTCTATAAATTGGTATTTGGCACCATCTAGTGGCTAAAACGGGAAATGGACTTCATTTATTCTTTTGTTGTTTTTCAAGAACATGGTGAGGTATTATGCAAATAGCCTACCCATGAACACTCGGGCTGAAGTGCATGCTGGGAAGGAGATAAAAAGCCCTGTGGTGGCCATCTTAGGTCTCTTGTTCCTGGGATGCATGGCCTGCCAGCAGAGCTCTGTATGTGTGTGTGTTTGTTTCATAGAGCTCGGGCCTACTAACTGCTGAGCAGAACAGCAGCCTTTGATTCTGTTTTACACCACAGCATGCTGGAGCAGCAGTGTGGTCGAACCAGAGACCCTTGAAGGAGGTAACGGAGAACTCCCGGTCGTCTGTCGAACAGAACTGCATGACAGTGTGGTCGCAGCAAACAGACTGAGATCCTGTGGAGCGGAGGCATCCATCTGTCTGGACCTCGTGTGGTGAGAGGGCTCATGCCCAGAACTTTGTACAGTTTTTCACACACCTAGACTGACTGCATAGTGTTGCTGGGACCGGTAGTTCCACGGTACAGTCCAGTTACATAGAGTCACATGTGCATAGGCCTCAAGCCTGATTTGATTGTTTGGTCACTGCCGCTGGAGGTGCATTTCTGGCAAGGAGTGCACAGATACTTTCCACAATATAAGCTACAGTTCTATGTTATTCTACATTGCTTTATTGATGAGAGAACCCTTTGGATTACAATCTTTGTTTCACAATAGCTAGCAGAAGGCAGAAGAAAAGAAGACCAGAGACTATACTGTTTCTTAACGCAAGGCCTTGCATTGCTGAATATTGAGTTAATTATACTGTGATATATCATTCCTGCCGAATACTGTGTGCCGCATGGTGGGTTTCATAGTGTCTACATGGTGTGCTGGAAGTGGGAAGATGCCCAGTGCTGAGGTTGTTGCCTGAGCATCAGTCCCATTTGGAGACACTCCTGCTGAAGCAATACAGGTGGCTCTCAGGCGATTGCCATTTACAACCTCTTGTCTCATTAATTTATACCAATTGTGGTTCCATGTTAACGCAGAAACCTGTTCTAGTAAAGTTACCTTTTGCTTTAACACAATCTGTTGTGAGGCTTGTTAATTCTCTAAGCAGGTGTAACATTGTATGCCCGGGTGACAACACAGGTAAAGTGAATATAATCTGTGTCTATTTACCTGTCTTTTATTATTGAGCTTTACACCAGCACTGCACCACAGCTTTGTCAAGGGGAGTGAGATCAAATTATTGGGGGGTGTTAAAGCAAAGTACAGCAGGAGTACCCTCCTTCGGGGGTAGCGCTACATATATTATGCATGAAGCCATATAATGTGAATATCTGATGGCCGGAAGTTCAGTTTCCGGAAAACAAAAGTGGCAAAAGAGCACCCCTGTAGTGATAAAGGAAAAGAGGTAGACATTGCTCCACTGACTCTACTGCTAGCATCCAGGCTCAGAGCTTTGTCCAATGTGTAAGATGTTCTTTAAACCTAAAACTCTCTAGTTCTATTAAAACGATTCTAATAGAATAATAGAATATTGTATATGTAGAACCAATTCATGCAATTAAAGCTAAGCCTAAAGCTAGCAAGGCTTCTTTTCCAGGATTATCAATTGGGGTTTATACATTTATAAACAATTGTCTGGTGTTAATCTCTATTGATTTATTAGTCATAAAGTCTGATTAATCTAGATGTAGCGGGGTATCGCCCTTTCTGATGTGATACAAAAGACTACCATTGCTGATCGTGAAGGATCTCAGCTCCCTCCGGTGGCCGAGTTGGGTTAGAGCCACCTGTTGTTTACAATTCATCCTGGTACCGCGGTGAATGTTGGGAAATTCAGTTCAGAAAGAGGAGAGACTCCATTTGCCCTGGCCTGTATGAACTACACTACCCAGAGAGCAGCTGGACCACCCCAAGATGTTTTGCTTTCCGCACCGCCGGGGTGCTTCAATGTATATGTTTTGTTGAAGGAGTCCCCCTTGCTGTGTGCTCACACAGGTCTATTTAACATTGCAGCCTAACTTTCTCTAAAGCCTTAATATTGTTGCTGATACTGCAGGGATCTGCGAATAGAGTGTCACTGTTTTGCTCATGTTCTTTGTTCTTCTTTAAGTAAAGCATAAATGTGTTTATCTTGAAGTCTGTGTGCAGTCTATCTTTCGCAGTGCAAGATCCTTCCATTTAAGGTAACCCCTTTTATTTGCATAATCTGTTGCTGTGTAATGGGATATTGTGTTTCCTCACAAGCTACTGGAGTCCACAACTCTCATATTACCAAGTGTGTCACGGGAGGGTTTTGAGCCACTTTAATGGGTTAGTCACCGAGTGTAGACCCAAAACAACCAGCAGCTCCTCCGGGGGTAGTGCTACATATGGGGGCTCGTCCGGGATTTCTACAGCTTTGTCGGCTAACTCACCCCTAAGAAAAACCCTTGCCAACACCACAATGGATTCTGTAGCCATCACCAAGTGGTGTAAGAAGGAGAATGCCTCTCATGATGCCTGTTTGATGGTGGAGATAAAAGGGAAAGTTTGGACGGAAGAAGAACTGACATCAGTTTTGAAGACACTGTCCCCTGATAGAAAGCCCTGGGTAATTGATGTAAGGACAAACACCCAAGCCCCTCACACCTATGCCTTGTGTGAATGGAAAAAAGGGATCCCTGACCAATTTAGGGGCCAAGTGTGGAGGCACCTGATCAGACTGATCTTTTTCTCATACATCCACTTCAAGGGGTTAGTCATCGAGTGTAGACCCAAAACAACCAGCAGCTCCTCCGGGGGTAGTGCTACATGGATGAGCTATACCCCTCATTACTTTTAACAGTCACAGAGCTGGTACTCTGACTAATAGTTTGGCCCCAATGCTAGGGTTTTTTTGAAGCTGAAATTCGGACAAAATATTTTTAGTTTTAGACTATGATCTGTGACCCCCCACCTGAGAGAATTGCACTAGTTTCCTGTCAGGAAATGGAGGTGATGGGAGACACCTCTACTGAGGATACAGAAAGCTCCTATTTTTATTAAAATGAGGAAGGGTTAAAACCTCTGTTGGATTATTACTGTATGTGTTTTCCTGTCCTAAAGATAAGTACTCCCTTTACTTCCTGTTACATAGTTACATAGTTAGTCAGGTTGAAAAAGACAGTCCATCTAGTTCAACCATAAAAATAAATAAAATATTTAGGCTGTCAAAGACAGTGGGGTGAAATATTACATACGGGGTCAAGGACATGAATACAAATTGGAAAGAGGTTCTAGCCCTCCCCTACTCAATCCAAAACTGCAAAAAAAAAGGATTGGCTAGAATTGGGCTTTAAAACCTGTGCAGTCTCTTTACAACTGTACTATGAAATAATTATATAGCTCTCCCTGACCTTTTGTTATCACCTGTTGGTCTGTCTACACCTTTGGCTCTGGTTATCTACTATCTTCTTACCTATACCTGGTTTGATTATTCCTTCGGGGTATTTGTGGATTGCAAAGCATAGTTCGTACCCTATTCCTTGTTCTTGTATATTCTATAATTTTACTAATTCAACTCTGATTGGCATTCTGGTTACTTCCCTGAACTGTTCCCAGGTTTCTGTTGTCCATTAGCTTTTGTCTGGATCTAGTTAAACTCTGCTAACCTCAAACTTCTGCATGTCCCTGAAAACCCTCCTCTTCAGAGAAGCCTATCCTACCCACATCTAACAACTGTATTTGCATTTGAGTCCTGATCATCCCCCACAGCTACTACCCTTTGTTCCACTTGACCCTCCCTTCTAGATTGTAAGCTCTAACGAGCAGGGCCCTCTGATCCCTCCTGTATTGAATTGTATTGACTGTACTGTCTTCCCTGATGTAAAGCGCTGCGCAAACTGTTGGCGCTATATAAATCCTGTATAATAATAATAATAATAATAATGTTTTACAAATCTATCTGAATAATACCTGCAATGACCCTTGCCAGTTTATGGAATGTAGCACAGGTCTACTACCAATGTTATCATTTAAGAAATGTATTGTTTTTAGAAAGGGTTTGGCTCCATCTAGTGGCCATTGAAACTTTATCAGGATATTTCCTTCTGGTTAAGAAAAATAGTTATGCATTGTGGGATATATAGGACAATGAGGAAGTACTCATGTTGTTAAATTAGGCTGAGAACTACAAACCCACAATGCCAAGCCACAAAACCACAATGCCAAGCTTAGAGAACAGCCTGCTGGGTAAGCAGATAAAATGACAGGTATAGCCTGTCTCTGTCTCTCTCAGGACACCATTCAACAACCAGCAGGAGGCCTGTGTGTGTGCCCAGGGCTGGGGAAGCCTGCGGTCTACAGCAGAGAGCGGATCGCCTGCCCCAGAGGGATCCTTGTGAGCAGCCCCGCTGATCGAGCAGGAGAACCAGCCAGCGCTTTAGAGCTTTTGAAGCCACCGGCTTTCCATCACACTGGGAGCATCTACACAGACGGAGTCCTCAGCCAGTTGGGATCCAGAGTGGTGAGAAGGCATTTGCCTATCTATGTAGTGACTGAACTATTGCTAAGTGATTGCCTGCTATATAGACTGCCACTGAGACCTGTAGTTCCACGGTTGTGGATCTATTGCACCTGAGTATTCTATAGCTGGATCCTGGGGTTTTCTGTTTCCTTTTCCCTCATGCTGCAAAGTCAGTACTGTACTGGTCACTCACAGAAGGAATTACAAGTGGGGATAGTTTGCAGCTATGTAATCAATCTCACCATATTCTACAGTTACTGTTTCCTTTGCTATTTTGGATTACAACTACATGCACCACCTCACACTGCAGTATAATTAAGCTAGCTGAAGACAAGACAACTGGAACTGGAGGAACTTTCAATACTTTATTCTTTCACAAGGCTTTACTGCTATACAATTGTGTATCACTCTGAACTGCACCCTAGGGGGAGCCATTTAGAAACATACAGTTGGAACTTGTACTTTTATTACTGTGTTCACTGTTGTGTATTCTGCGTACAGTGGTCTGTGTGCTGAGGCCTCAGTAGGGAGGTGCTTCAGTACAGGTATTAAAGTATTGAGGATCTATTCTACTGTGCACCTGTTCACATATACCCTTATCAGGTTGCTATTGGAAACAGCGGTGTGACGTTATTGCTTTGAACAAATATCTCTGCCAATCAATACTTGTGTTGTTCATCTATTATTCACACCATTTCTTCATTATAATAAACTTTTACAAGTTGTTAATTGATATCTTGTGTGAGTCTCTATTTACTGCCACAACTAATGAAGTGACGGAACCCAGTTTCAGTAAATATACTAAATGCTCATTCATTATTGTGTCACTTTCTGTTGCTGGGTTCTATACTAACATTGTTAAGCAGGTGTGTCAGAGGGGTTGAGACAGTTCGTGGGGTTGAGTGGCAGAATGCAGAACCAAACAAATATTAAGCGGCTCCTACGGGGGTGGCGCTACAGGAATAATAGGCCACTGTATGTTATAGCAGTCTTATTGCTTATGCATACCTCCCAACTTTCTGAGATGGCAATGAGGGACACCTATTATCAAAAGTATATATTTATAGGACATACCCCCAGCCACATCCCCTTAAAGGAGAATTGTACAAAAAAGTGCTTTTTTAACCGCTACTATTCCTTTATAATGGCTTTTGGAACTTACAAATGCAGCAATTTAGAAGTTGGATGAAAGGTTTAGCAATGGGAAACACTTTTTGATAGATAAATAGTGAATTTTATATACAACTATGCAACAGACCAAAAGGAGGGACAAATGAGGAGGAAAGAGGGACAGAGGGACTTTGTTCCAAATCAGGGACAGTCCCTCGAAATCAGGGACAGTTGGGAGCTATGCCTATGTTTAATTTTCAGCATCTTTTTGTATGTGCTGTATTGTATAAAGTAATTAGACCTATAATAAAATCCACATTTCACTTTATATTTTTTCTTGTCATTCTGTTTTCAACTGTTGACATTCTTCTCACACTGTCCAGTAAAAATGCCAAACAAACACCCAGGAGTCTAAAAAATTTAATGATAAAATTGATTTATAGCAAAAAAAATCTCAAGGGTCAAATGTACTCCCCTTTTATCAAGGCTTAGCACTTTTGACTTTTGCTTAGGGTTCAAGTAATCAGATACTAAATAGATCTACAGGGTGATTTACTGCTTGGAACAGTTTCAGGAGCACAGGTTAAAGTGATTGTAAAGGATTTTGTTTTTATTTATTTTTTAATAACAATCATATCATAATTACCTGTTCAGTGCAATCATTTTGCATAGAGCAGCCCTGATCCTCTTCTTCTCAGGAGCCCACTGGTGCTCCTAGCTCCGCTACCCCCAATTGCTATGAGGGGCACTCTTTCTGGCTCGCTCCTGAGCTGGCTCTGTGTGTCCAAAGACAAAGACACACAGAGCAAGGCTTGGCCCCACCCTCACTTTCTCTGAGCTAATGCTGCTGTCTCTGAGCCAATGAGAACAGAAAGAGCCGAGAGCATTTGATCTTGTGCACAGCTCTGGATCGAGATCGGGCTATGGTAAGTATAAGGGGGAAAAAAGATAAAAAGAAAAGTGCACACCAGCCTTGTGCATTATCCCAAGATAATTTATTAATAAAAAAATCAGTAAAATACTACTCACAAACATGTGATGAATAAAAAGCTTGTGAAGACCACTTGGATGTGGCAATGAATCATAGAGCCGACAGTCTTCAGAAAGCAGAGAGGAGGACCTCAGAACCACTGCTGGCTGACGCATTTCGAATTAAAGTACCTTATTCCTCAGAACCTCTAGGCAAATGCTTGCAAGTATGCAGTCAAGGTAGAAATTGTCTCCATTTTGTGGAGTACTGCCAAACCGGAGCCAGTGTGCCCAATTACATTTTCAATGACCCTTAGAAATTCTGAATCCAGGTCCCATTTGCTCTTGTATTCTTCTCACATTGACACTTTGGTGTCCATCTAATCCTAAGAAACTTGCTTTCCAATTCCTATGTTGAGCTCTGCAATTTATGCACTGGTATTAGGAATTAACATGAGAAACCATAACCAGTCCATTACAAGCTCCTGGTCTGTTGATACATTGTTATTACTATCTTGCTCTGACCTAAATAAATTTAAGTTAAAGCTTGTTTGGCTGGACTTCTACTATGGATCACAGGAGTGCAATTTGTTTTGCACTTCTGTGACTGAGGCATGTGAGCTAAGGCATACGATGTTAAGGGCAGAAGGAAGCACTGAGTGAATAATGTGGATGAGACACTTGTGCTGTTGTGGATAGAAGAGCAGGCACTCCTTTAACCACTTCCCACCCAGTCAATAGCAAATTGACGTCCGGGAAGTGGTTCTGTTATCCTGACTGGACTTCTATTGACGTCCAGCAGGATAACATGCCGGCGCGCACTCGCGAGGATGCTTATCACGGCGATCGTGAGTTCGGCATGTCAGTCTGACACCTTGCATCTCAGATCGTGATAAGAAGCCTCTGTCAGAGGCTTCTTACCAAGTAATCAGCTGTGGCCAATCACAGCTGATCATCATGTGAACCAGGACCTGCCGGTAAACTGAATTTCTCGGTTCACGCTGACAGGGAGAGCCGATCGGCGGCTCTTCCTGTCAGAGGGGGGGGGGTCTATTCTGATAATCAGCACATTAATTATCAGCACAGCCCCCTCCAATGTACAAATCACCTGCCCATAAGTGCCACAATAAAAAAGTATGCAATTGCCCACCACAGTGCCAATCACTGCCCAGCAGTAACACCTGTCAGTACCTCATCATCAGTGCCACCTGTCAGTACCAATCAGTACCGCCTATTAATGCCAACCACTGCCGCCTGTCAGTGCCCATCACAGCCGCCTGTCAGTGCCCATCAGTGCCACCTATCAGTGCCCATCAGTGCTGCATATCAGTGCCACCTATTGGTGCCCATCAGTGCTGCATATTAGTGCCGCCTATCAGTGCCCATCAATTCTACATATCAGTGCCTCCTAATCAGTGCCCATCAGTGCCACTTTATCAGTGCCAACTCATCAGTGCCCATCAGTGCTGCCTCATCAGTGCCCGTCAGTGAAGGGGAAAACTAAATTTTATGACAGAAACTAAAAAAAAAAGGATTTTTTAGTTTGTTTAGCAGAAAATAAAAACCGCAGAGGTGATCAAATACCACCAAAAGAAAGCTCTATTTGTGAGAAGAAAATTATAAAAATTTAGTTTGTGTACAGTGTTGCATGACCACCCAATTCATTCATTCAAAGTTTGACAGCATTGAAAGCTGAAAATTGTCCTGAACAGAAAGGGGCGTAAGTGCCTGGTATTGAAGTGGTTAAGCAAGTTGCGTGGTATACTACTGTAGCGCCTGTGTACTTTCGTACAGGTGCTATATTTAAATTTAGTGGGGGAATGAGAGAGTTATGTTGCTCTCATTCCTTAATTTGTTAAATATGGCTGTCGCCAAATCTGGATTGTTCTGTGGATCAGTCTGTGCCCCAGAGATGCAGTCTCATCTCTGGGCGGCAGGTGGCAACAGAGGGGGTCTAGGTGGATCCGCTTCTTCTCAGCAGCCAATTAGAGGAGTTTTCCCTCATGGGGCATGCTGGGGAGGGGTATTTCTGTGGCGGAGGCCGTGGTTCGGGGCTCTTTCCCGTGGGTTCCTGGTTCCAGGTGCGGCACCCACCTTTAGGGTGTGCGCACATCACAGGCCCCACCACTATGGCCTACCAGGCCGGGGTCGCATGCTACGCGGAGTTCCTGACTCTGGGCTCTCATAGCCCGGAGCAACTGATGCTGCCAGGGGACCCCAGTGACTTACTGGGTTCCCATGCCTATTGAGAAGATCCCAAGCTGGGTGCTGTTCGGTGGGGGATCGGTCTGAGGAGAACCCGGAGGCAGGTGATCCAACAGGGCTTATACGAACGATCTGGGTGACCGGATACTGACAGGTTGCATCCAAACTGTCAGTTGGTGACCCCAAAAGACATACTGGGAGGATTTGCTCTATCGTTCTGATTCTCAAGCACTAGGCCTGTGGCAGAGGTCCCACCTTAACATCCCAATTTAATCAGAGCCAAGTCGGTGGCAGAAACTTGTTCCTCCCAAAAGTTCTAAGTGACGCTCTGGCTGCCAGGCCTGTGGGAGAGGTCTGTCCAGGGGCACTTCACCCACTCTGGCTGGAGTGGTGACGTAGACGAATACAATTGCTAAAGGGCAGGATTGCCTGTACTATCCATAGCCTGATTCTGCGAAGTTGCTCTTCCTTCATCAACCTATCCTGTCTACCTCAAGTTGACATGTTGGTCGTGTTTGACCAGAGAATAAAGCATTGAAAGCGTCAACCAACGGTTCTGGACATTCTGTTATTGCTCTCAGCACTACCATCACCCCTAGACACAGTATAGAGGTAACGTAAATACGCCGATCCCAAATCTAACCAGCGGCTCCTCCGGGGGTAGCGCTGCACTACTATGACTAAGTGACCTGTCTTTTCCCCTCTGCAAAAGATGTCACTGGAAATGAAGTGTTCCCCAGAATGTTCTAGGATCAACACATAAAGGTTAAAGACATTCAACTATTTGTTATGTTTATAGCATCTCACTCCTCTGCTTAGATACTCAGTTCAAACAGGGACTAATTGTATATTTGCTTTTGTGCACTTACCCTCTGTCTACTCCTCATTACAGGGCTGATATATTAAAATATGAAATATTTCCCATTACCCATAGTAACCATTGTCTGCTAACTATAAATTCTGCAGTCTATGGTTTGAAAAAGAAACAAGAATTATGATCGGTTGCATAACTAAACAGAAAAAACTTCCCTTTGGTACATTTATACAACAGCCCCAAAATGATTCCAGTGACCTAGTTATTATAACTGTTTGCTATGACGGTAGGACTTTCACGGATTGAAGTAGAGCTACAGTATGGTCTCCCATATAAAATACATATGCTGCAGCACTTAATGATATACGTGAATCTTTACACCAAGTGAACTACAGTTTTCTCTAAGTAACCCTGCAAAGTCCCACGAATCAAGATCAAGGTAATATACAAGGTCTGTCCCGTAGAAGTCCACCCATTGTTAATATAAAGAGAATGGTTTGCATCGATGTAACCTGGCAGCCAAAGAGAGTGGAGCGTGTGTGTGAACACTTACAATTTAACTGTACTAGTCAGTGAGGGCGAAAGATGCCGTAAATTTTTTTTCTCAATCAAAGGTTTTAATTGAGAGTTAATACATACAGATCACAATGTTGCAGAAATTGACATGAAACAAACTGAAAAACAATGTCTGTTGACAGGAGATGCCGTTAAATGAGCATGTGTACTATGTGACCGTCGCATTCAAATGACTGAGCAAGTAAAGCAACAAATCTGCATTTGAGTAAACTATTCGGATGATTCAGGAGGCTTTTGGGGATGATTCAATGAGTGCAATGCAAATAAAAGTGTGCTACAATTGCTTCAAAGATGTTGACAATCTGTTAATCTGTTAAAAGTGATCCATGTTCTGAAAGGCCTGCAACAAGCAGAACACCTGAGAATGTGCAATCAGCAATCGTCGAATGACAGTGCGAGAACTAGAAAATGATCTAGGGATTCCAAAAATGACTGTGGCTGAGATTTTGACTCAGGATCTTGGCATTCGGTCAGCAGTTTTTGCTACCAGAGCAGAAGGAACATTGTGCTACAGTTGTTAATAGCTTGCTTTAAACCACTATCGATGAACCAGACTTCTTTAAGAAGGTCATAAACTGGAGATGGATCATGGGTATATGGCTATGATCTGGAAACGAAGGCCCAGTCATCCCAATGGAAGTTGAAGATCTTCAAAGGGGACTGGGGCATCATTACCCTATGTACAATGTTTCTTGTATCTGGTACCTTCTTCAATAAATGTCTATATTGCATGACTGGATGCTTTCCAGACAGACCTGGTATGTCAATGCCAAAAGGTGAATATCCTAAAGGTGCAGCTGCTGTTTTTTATTTATTTTTTTTAAAAAAGAGAGATTTGTGAACAAGGGATATGAAAGAAAGCAGTTGGAATTTTTTTAAAGAAAAATATTAGGATAAAATAGCGAGAAGGACTCCTTAACAGGACAGACAAAAAGGAAAAAAGGAAAAATGAATGTTTGATTATAACTGATTATACACAGAACACTATCAAAAAATCATGAAGAAATATTTACTAATCCTGGTGAAAGATTACAGGAGAGTTTCCTCTCTGCAGACAGAATTGGTACATAATGTTATGGATCCTCATAGAAAAACAGTTGCATTTTTTGAATAAAAAAGATTTTGTAGGTGCAAAAGGTGCATGATGTGCAGAATGGTGAAAAAGCAAAAATAAATAAATAAAGAAAATATGTTAAAGTTCGAAACATACTAAAAATCAGTATGATATTAAATCATTTATTTCATGTAATACTACATACGTAGTTAATATACTGGAGTGCCCTTGCTGGCTACAGTACATTCAAAGGAAAACTAAAAAATCTTAGGATTTTATTTGTCACTAAACATTTCAGAGGGATGCACAACAAAGATCCCAGCTTTCCAATATTTTATGGTATTAATTGTGTTAAAAATCACTGGAAGGGCTTGGATGTTATGAAAAATATTTTTAAGGTAGAAACTAAGTGGATTCATGAGTTATATACGCTACAACCCACAGGATTAAATATAGATATTGATTTAAACTGCTTTTTGACTCATGTTTACTGTCCTTTTAGTTATTAGGAGGTCATTCTTTAGCTTTTCACCTAAATGGTAATTTATTCATTCCTATATTCGCTATAGTGTGAGAGGGTTAGTAAAGTTGGAGCATTATCTGATTTTAAGTAATTTGTAGTGTAAGTAGTGTAAATTTTGCCTTTATAAATAAAGTGTGTCATCTTAGGCACCTATTAATAGAGCTCACCAAATAGGGTCAGAGTTACACTTTAATTAGTACAACGTCTCTTTAAATATTGGCTTTTAATACTACATTTCTTTCAGTATAAAAGTCTAAAAGGTCAGATAAAGTGCACATAATAAATCGGTAGCTGTTTGTTTTTAAATTAAGTTCTTAATTTCCATATAATATTTGAGCATCTTCTGAAAGAAATAGGCCAGCCTTTGGAATGTTATAAATGAGAGACCTATATAGTACTATACAGGGTCTGTTCCTTTTGTGAGATGTTAGCATGGCTGGTGGAGAAGTCACGGGGGTGCTAGATGTTTGATACACTAAACAGCATATAAAGAAGTAGCACTTTCTGGAATAAGGCAGGGAAGATTTCATTAGTGCACTTCTGAATTTTGAAGCACTGGGCACTGTTTTTTTTTTTTTTTTTTGCAGTTGCAAATGTGATCACTAGACACTTTGTATTCTATGCTGTGAATATTAAAGCACTTGACACTTTATGCATATTGTGGTTATATTGTGTTTTTTGAAGCATCGATTTATATATTTTTAATTTTACACATTATCACTAATATTTATTGTTTTAGGCTATTGTTGATTTATATCGATATAAATAGATTAAACATGGTAAAATATACAGTATATTACACAGGTGATACCACTGGTACAAATACCTTTTATAAAGTCCCACAAATACCTGATGATCCTCCCAGTCAAGTCTACCTAATGCAGTTACCTGAGCTACCTGTGATGTTGTGTCAACAATGCTGCACTGCTCTTGAATTCAGAGCAGAGTTGCCACTCTCATGTACTACAGTTGGAAACAAATTGTTGTGGCTCTCAGAATTGTCACTGCTGATTGATTCATAAGTCTGTAGCCTACCCATCAGAAACTGGTCATACCTAGTCCTCTAGACTGCTTTCTGGACTGACAGCACTGCCTCTGTCTCTGCCTCCCACTTTGAGCTGATTTGGAGGGGGGATGTGTGAGACACAGATAAGTGTGGATTTGGCTCAGTCAGGGAAGATAAAGGATGTTATTTGTTTACTGGCTTGTGCATCACATAATTGTTGGATATATGCAACAAACTTAGCTTAGAATATATATCCGATGCAGTTTAGATAAAGGACACAAGATGTCGCTAGTGAGCATTTATATGATAGACTGTGTTCTTTATGATATGTTGTGCTTTCTGTATCACAATGATGTACTTGTTGGTTTCTTCTTCCTGCTTGTAATCTGTGTGTGTTCTTACCATGAGGCAGAGAGACTCTTTGTCTGTGTGATGATGTTTCAATAAACAAGCCAGTTCCTGTTACTACAGAATATGTCTGATCTGAATTAGACTCCGCTGCACTTATCCATCATACTCTGCAACAGGTTATGGGCCCAGAGTCCGGATAAAGTCTTATGACCAGGTGCGGCCTAAGCAGAACAAAAGCCTGAACGGAAGACAGCGTGGCTGATGCGGAGATCGACATAAAGAAGCTTTCCAGTGACATCTCCTATAGACAAGTAAGACTGTTTATATATAAAGGAGGGATATAATGGCCGGAAACTCAGAGCTTAAACTCTCAGTGGCAAAGCTGAATAATGACAATTACCAGCTATGGAAGTTTAAAATTGAAATGCTGTTATCCAGAGATGACTTGTGGGAGGTTACCACTACAGACAGACAACAGGATAATAATCAGGACTGGGACAAGAAAAACAGACAGGCACGTGCCACAATAAGTTTACTAGTAGAAGATGATCAGCTCATTCATATTCGCAATGAGGACACAGCGAAAGGCATGTGGAATGTACTGAAAAGACTGCATGAAAGACCAAGTTTAAACAACAAGCTGTTTATGCTGCGGAAACTTTACAAAATGAGACTTGGCAAAGAACAGGACATGCAGGAGCATATAAACGCAATGCTGGAAGTGATTGCGCAACTCAGATCAATCGGGGAGAACATGACAGACAGTCACATTGCAGCCATGTTATTATGCAGTTTACCTGATACATACACTGCACTAATAAATGCACTGGAGACACGAGCCGAAACAGATTTGACGGTAGCATTTGTAAAAACCAGGCTCATAGATGAGTATCAGAGAAGAAAGGAATTAATGCATGACTCCACAGAAACCGACACCAGTACCGCTCTTAAAGCTACAGACGCAAGATTACACAGAAAAGAAACCAGAGTGTGTTTCAGATGCCACAAACAGGGACACATAAAGAAAGACTGTACTATATGGAGAGCAGAGCAAATGAGACAATGTCCCTCTTATGCTAAACAAAAGGTCAAAACCACAATCCATGACCCAAGGGAAGGCAACTGGAATGCCACATTTAAAGCGACAGGCAACAGTAAATGCCAAGACTGGTGCATCGATTCAGGAGCAACCAGTCACATGACGAGTGATAGAAGTTTCTTCACAGAACTTGATCCGAACAACAAAGAAACTATTTACCTTGCAGATGGAAGCAAAATACATGCAGAAGGATGTGGGCACGGAACCCTTGTATGCCCTGATGGTGCGGGACACAATTTAACCATACCAGTGAAAGATGTGCTTTATGTTCCTAATCTAGAAGGAGGACTCTTATCTGTGAAGCGTCTAACAGCCAGAGGACTCACTGTGAAATTCCAAGGTGACAAGTGTTCCATTCTAAACGGGAAACAGACAATAGCAAGTGCCAAGCTGGATGATCATCTATATCATCTCGACACAGTGAAAGAAAAGGTGAGACTATGTACACACAAGCACAATGACTGTATACATAAATGGCACAGACGTCTAGGTCACAGACACCCAGAATGCATACAGGAACTACAGAGGAGGAATCTGACAAGGGATCTGATAATATCCCCTTGTCCAGTCACTGTCAAATGTGAGTGTTGCATCAAATCCAAAGCTACAAGAGCAACACTTCCCAAAGTCAGTCAAAAGAGAGCTTCAAGACCACTTGACTTAGTTCACAGTGACGTGTGTGGTCCCCTAAACCCACCAACATCTGGAGGCAACAGGTACATAGTGACTTTCATAGACGACTATTCAAGATATACAGTCACCTACCTAATGCAACACAAGAGTGAAGTTTTTGACAAATTACAAGACTATATAACAAAGACAAGTAACAAGTTTCAGAGGAAGCCTCTCATACTCCGGAGCGATAATGGAGGTGAATTCACAGGAGGTAAGATACAAGAATACTTAAAAAGGCACGGAATAGAACATCAAAAGACAGTTCCGTATACACCAGAACAAAATGGAGTAGCTGAAAGAAAGAATAGAACTCTGACCGAAATGATCAGATGTATGCTGACAGATTCTGGACTACCACAAAAATACTGGGGTGAGGCAGTAATGACAGCTACATATTTGCAGAACAGACTTCTTTCCAGAACAGTGGAGAAAACCCCATATGAACTATGGTACAATGAGAAACCAAGTGTAAAACATCTAAGAGTTTTTGGATGCAAAGCATTTGTCTACATACCTGAAGAAAAACGCACCAAACTCCAAAACAGAGCATTTGAAGGTATCTTCGTTGGATACGGCGACAATGTCAAAGGTTACAGAATCCTAGATCCCAAAACAGCCAAGGTTACCATTAGCAACAGCGTAACTTTTGTTGAAGATTTAAGAGACAATGTAATGACAACAGTAGAAGCAAGAATACAAGAGAAAACTGACATTGACCAGCCCATCTCTGTAACTTCTGAACAAACAGTTGAAGTGAGTGTAGACTCAACCAGTACTGAAGAGCAGACACAAGAAGGCTCAGACACAAAAATGAGACGGTCAACAAGAGAAAACAAAGGTAAACCACCTATACGTCTCTCATACAAAGCAAGTACTGCCAGTATCAACGAACCTGTAAAATGGGAAGACATATCTCAACTTTCAGAACAAGAAGCAACTAAATGGATAAAGGCTTCTGAGGAAGAGATAAAATCCATGCATGACACTAAAACGTGGACACTTACAGAACTACCACCCGGAAGGAAAGCCATAGGCTGTAAATGGACTTTTAAAGTGAAATACAATGCAGATGGCACAATTGAACGATACAAAGCAAGACTAGTAGCCAAAGGCTATTCTCAAAAATATGGAGAGGACTACGATGAGACGTTTGCACCAGTAGTCAAGCACACTACAATACGGACTTTACTGACAGTAGCCGTCACAAGGAAAATGCAAGTGAAACATTTTGATGTGAAAACCGCGTTTCTACATGGCGATTTAACAGAAGAAATCTACATGGAACAGCCGCCAGGATTCGAAGATGAACAAAGGTCAGACCTAGTATGCAAACTTCGCAGGAGTATATATGGCCTAAAGCAAGCCGCCAGAGCGTGGAATATAAAAATAAATGAAGTGCTTACAGATCAAAACTTTCAAAGGAGCAAAGCAGACCCCTGCTTATACACAAAGAAATTGGCAAACAGATGGATCTATTTGCTTATTTATGTGGATGATATTCTGATTTGTTTTGAGCAAGAAGGGGATGAAGCAGAAATACTTGAAAAGCTAAACCAGCACTTTGACACCAAAGATCTTGGCAATATAAAGAATTACCTCGGCATCCAGATCGAGAGAGAGGAAGATGGCAGCTTTCTTCTGAATCAAAGACACAAAATACAAGAAATAATTGAAACTTTTGGAATGGAAGACGCCAAACCAGTGAAATCTCCCATGGAAACCAACTACCTAAAGGAGATGAAATGTCAAGATAACCCATTACCAACTAACACTCAATACAGGAAAGCAATAGGGAAATTGCTGTACCTTACCACAGCTACAAGGCCTGACATTGCAGCAACAGTTGGAATCCTATGCAGAAAGGTTTCAATACCAAATCAAAAGGACTGGAATGCTGTAAAGCGAATCATTCGCTATCTTAAAGGGACTTTGCACTACAAGCTCAAGTTACCAGCAAGCGATAAAAGCACCTTAACAGGATATGTGGATGCTGACTGGGCAGGAGACACCAATGACAGAAAATCTACCAGTGGTTACTTATTTTTCCTGTCAGGAGGCGCCATCAGTTGGACTAGTAAGAAGCAGCTCACTGTTTCACTGTCATCTACTGAAGCAGAATACATTGCTGTAGCGGAAGCAAGCAAAGAAGTTATATGGCTGAGACAGCTATTAACAGATTTAGGTCAACCACAGTTGGAACCAACAGAAATCTATGAGGACAATCAAGGATGCATTGGACTTGCACATACGGAAGGAGTTAATTCAAGAACCAAGCTCATTGATGTGAAGTTTCACTTTCTTAGGGATCTTCAAGAGCAAGGTCTTCTTGAGTTACTTTATTGCCCAACAGAGGAAATGACAGCAGACATCCTTACAAAGCCTCTGACCGCCGAAAGACATTCAAAGCTTACGAAGAAGATAGGTTTAATGGACTAAGCCTCAGTTTGTTGAGAAGGGGTGTTGGATATATGCAACAAACTTAGCTTAGAATATATATCCGATGCAGTTTAGATAAAGGACACAAGATGTCGCTAGTGAGCATTTATATGATAGACTGTGTTCTTTATGATATGTTGTGCTTTCTGTATCACAATGATGTACTTGTTGGTTTCTTCTTCCTGCTTGTAATCTGTGTGTGTTCTTACCATGAGGCAGAGAGACTCTTTGTCTGTGTGATGATGTTTCAATAAACAAGCCAGTTCCTGTTACTACAGAATATGTCTGATCTGAATTAGACTCCGCTGCACTTATCCATCATACTCTGCAACAATAATAACTTAATTTTGTACCTGGTTAGACTCTCATACAGGAGCTTCAAGTTGTATTTTAATGCAAAAAAACACAAATATATTTTTTAAAAATGTGCAACGGGAAAGAGGATTATTTTTAAACCCTATTTTGTATTAGAATTTTATCTCATAATATAATAGTGTCATAAAAAGTATGTATCTATGAATAAAGTTTGTTTCCTTGCTTTATCATAAGTAGGGCAGTGGGCAGCTCCTGTTATTGGATACTGGGCTGATGTTTCATAGTTTTGTTAACCACTTGCCGACCGGGCCATAGCCGAATGACGGCTACAGCATGGATAATTTTGGGAGGGCAAACAATGACTTCCTCCCAGAATTTTGCTCCCCGCACGTCCCCTGGTGCGTGCACATGGAAGTGTTCATGCTCTTTGGGTTCTCGGGACCAGCGCATCACAAATCGTGGTAAAGGGCCAATCCCAGCGGTCCTTTACCACATGATTGCTCCAATCCAATGATTGAGAGATCAGTGTCAACAAACCGGCGTCATGTCCGGTTCTCTCCTCACACCGATCATGTCAGCAGAGGAGGGAGAAGCTGCAGCGTAAGGCTGCTTGAGGCTTTTTTTTCATATATTTCAAGTGCCCAGCAGTGCCACATCTATGCCCCATCAGTGCCCCTCTGTGCTTCAGCAGTGCCCCATCAGTGCCACAGCAGTGCTGCAGTGCTCCATCAGTGCACATCTGTGCCCCAGCAATGCCACATCAGTACCCAGCAGTGCCACATCTGTTCCCAGCAGTGATCTACAGTGCCCCAGCAGTACCACACCTGTGCCCCATCAGTGCTCTACAGTGCATATCAGTGCCACATCAGTGCCCAGCAGTACCCCAGCAGTGCACATCTGTGCCCCATCAGTTCCACAGCAGTGCTCTACCGTGCCCTATCAGTGCTCAGCAGTTCTCTATAGTACTCCACCCGTGCCCTGCAGTGCCCCATCAGTGCACACATGTGCTCTAAAGTGCCACATCTGTGCTCTACAGTGCCCCATCAGTGCACTGATGGGGCACTGATGCCCACCCCCGACATTGCGGACATCGCGGCTGATCTGTGACAACTCAGCTGCGATGCCGCGGGGGCCAATGACTGAGCTGCATCAGAGAGGAGCGGAGCCAGAGGAATGTAGCGGCCCGCCCAGACCCATCCCATTGACTGTTTTTTTAACTGTTCGGTCCCGCCCACCCCACATCCCCTCCGACTTTTGACAACTGGTTTCTCTCCCTGCATTCAGTGACATTAGCTGACAGTTTCATACACTGAACAGCTCTGGCAAAAATCAAGATCTGCATCTGCTGTTTGTGAAACTCCCCCTCTCCACTATCAGTGCCAACCAATGCTGCCTATCAGTGCCAGTGCTGCTTATCAGTGCCAACCAATGCCGCATTGCTGCCTATTAGTGCCAACCAGTGCCAATCAGTGCTGCATATCAGTGCCAACCAATGCTGCCTATCAGTGCTGCTTATAAGTGCCAACAAATTCTGCATTACTGCCTATTGGTGCCAACTAGGGGAAATCAATGCTGCCTATCAGTGCCAGTGCTGCTTATCAGTGCCAACCAATGCTGCCTATCAGTTCCCACCAGTGCTGCCTATCAGTGCCAGTGCTGCTTATCAGTGCCAACCAATGCCGCATTGCTGCCTATTAGTGCCAATCAGTGCTGCATATCAGTGCCAACCAATGTGGCATTGCTGCCTATTAGTGCTAACCATTGCCAATCAGTGCTGCATATCAGTGCAAACCAATGCTGCCTATCAGTGCTGCTTATAAAGTGCCAATAAATGCTGCATTACTGCCCATCAGTGCCAACCTGGGCCAATCAATGCTGCCTATCAGTGCCAATCAGTGCTGCTTTTCAGTGCCAATCGGTGCTGCCTATCAGTGCCAATTGGTGCTGCCTATCAGTGCCAATCAGTGCTACCTATCAGTGCCAATCAATGCTGCCAATCAATGACCATTAGTGCTGCCAATCAATGCCCATCAGTGCTGCCTATAAGTGCCCATCAGTGCCCATCAATGCTGCCTATCAGTGCTGTATATCAGTGACAATCAGTGCTGCCTATCAGTGCCCAGTGCTACCTATCAGTGCCCATTAGTGCTGCCAATTAGTGCCCATCAGTGCTGCCAATCAGAGCCTATCAGTGCTGCATTTCAGTGCCCATCAGTGCCACTTACCCATGCCAATCAGTGCCGACAATCAGTGCCGCCTATCAGTGCTGCCTATCAGTGCTGCCTTAGCAGGAATGGTGGAAACTCCTCTACAGATAAATGCAATACAAATTACCTTCTAGTGCAACAACTTTTTAGTTGGGGAATTCACATCATTATATCACTTTGGAATTTTTATTTTTTAGATTGTTACACTTAATTTTATATGTTTTAGTTACGATTATAATGTGAATTATTGCACTTGAAGTTAATTTTCCACCAACCTTGCTAAGTCCATTTCTTTATAGACCTTGCTTTGTGCACTGGTGCACAGTCATGTTGGAACTAAGGGGCCAAGCCCAACCCCTGAAAAACAACCCCAAACCATAATCCCCCCTCCACCAAATGATTTGGACCAGTGCACAAAGCAAGTTCCATAAAGACATGGATGAGCAAGCTTGAGGTGGAGGAACTTGACTGGCCTGCACAGAGTCCTGACCCCAACCCGATAGAACACCTTTGGATGAATTAGAGCAGAGACATGCGAGCCAGGCCTCCTTGTCCAACATCAGTGCCTGACCTCACAAATACTCTTCTGGAAGAATGGTCAAACATTCCCATAGACACCCTCCTAATCCTTGTGGACAGCCTTCCCAGAAGAGTTGAAGCTGTTATAACTGCACAGGGCAGGGCCAACTCAATATTGAACCCTACAAACTAAGACTGGGATTTCATTAAAGTTCATGTGTGTGTAAAGACAGGTGTCCCAATATTTTTGACTATATATAGAGTGCTTGAGCTTTCGGGTGCACACCCGAATGCTATAGGCTGCACACGCCTATGCCAGCACTGCACAGAAAATGTGGCTCCCCCAGTTCTGCCCTGTGTTATGCCTTCTATTTATTTGATTGACAGCATTATTTAGTTTAGCGCTACCCCCAGAGGAGCCACTTAAGTATATTTGGTTTCGTTACTCTGCCTCTCAACCACAGTAGCAGTCCCAGCCCCCTCTGGCACACCTGGCAATAGTGCAATAACCAATGAGAAACACACACATTATGTTAAAACACAGAAATTGTCTACTGCAATATATCTGTGTGAAAAGTAACAGTAACAATACATGTGTTCAAGCAATGCAATGGGAGAGCAATAACTGAGGTTATGAGCAATATAGCTCAATACCATATTAAGGCTGCTTTCAGGGGATTCAACACCTAAGAATAATCCCAAGAGCAGAGGCAAGCACTTCAATAACAATAAATCATAATATGGCAATCTGTACCAGATTGGTTACCTTTACTCAGGTCGGCTCTATGAGTCCAGGCAGGAGGAGAGCGGAGGAATGACCCTCTTTGTGTCAGGCCTCTCTCTTCTGTCCCCTGACACCACAGGCCCAACTTTAAACACTTTATTCAAATCAACATATAATGGCTTAACTTCCCAGATAAACTGTCCCACACACTCACTGCATATACAGAAACCTAAATATGTGTGTACGAGTCCGTATGGCACTAGTAGCTTCAGTCCCTTTGAAGAAAAGATAAAACGTTGTGTCTTCAGCCACTTTCGCTGGCGCATTTAAACTCCTGAATAGCAGAGCCAAACACCACAACTGGCCCGGATTATCAAGTGAAGAAGGCGGGATCTTTCTCAGAAAGGTAAAAAGGACAATGGTGTCTGTATACAGTGTCCCTGGAAATGGATGACCTTATCCTTTTAGCCTTGTGGCACTACACGTGTCAGCAAGATGACTAACAGCAATGATGTCTGTATACAGTGTCCATTTAACTTCTTCTGTGGTGCAGTATCCCTGATTTCTGCAAATGGGCAAAAGCCCCCTCACCCAATCCTGCGGTGAAGGCCCAAACGAATGTCACCTCACACTTGAACGCTTCACTGTCGGTGCAGGTGCGCCCGGATGTGGACCTGGGATCCCCCTCTCTTAGGTTGGATGTCCCGACTGGCGCCAGAGGCCTCAATCACACAGTGAAATCACCTAGAAGGCAGTACCTCTCCCTCTGATCTCTTTCTCCGCCTCGTGCTGTGGGAATTCTCCTCAGGGAATCAAAATGGAGTCTCTCCTTTCCTGCCTTTAAAACATGCTGGTCTATTGTAGTTCCATACAGTTAAAACTGAATGTGAAACTTGAGTCGTGGAACTACAATATCCCTTTATGCTTTTCTCCCTGATGGTAATCATTCTGCTAACAGGATGTGATGACAACGAGTCTTAGCTGCCACTAGAGGGAAACAGTCTCATTGAAACAATGTTGCAAAGTGTCTTTTGATACGGCAGGTAAGATAGCCAGCTCCCTGCTACATTAGTAAAGCAAGTAAAAAGAGAGAAGAGGGGGAGATTGGGTGGGGATAGAACCAGCCTATTACACACCCAGTCTGTGCCAAAGTATGCATGAGAACGTCATGTGAGGGAATTATTGCATTATTGCCCTCTGACAGTACTGCATGTAAAATTTTTAACACCTCCCTTAATGCTGGAAAATAGGGCCAGATTCACAGAGGAAATACGCCGGAGTATCTACTGATACTCCAGCGTATTTTCAAATTTGCCGCGTCGTATCTTTATTTGTAATTCACAAAAAAGATACGACGGTTTTTGGCTAAGATCCGACAGGCGTACGGCTTTGTACGCCTTCGGATCTTAGGTGTAATTTTTCGGCGGCCGCTGGGTGGAGTTCGCGTAGTTTTCCAGCGACGGGTATGCAAATTAGCTGATTACGGCGATCCACGAAGATACGCGCGTTCGTCGCAATCTCTTACGTCGTCGCTAGTCGGTTTTTCCCGTCGCAAACTTAGGCCTGCTTTTTCATGGCTTACATTTAGAACAGCCATGTTAAAGTATGGCCGTCGTTCCCGCGTCGAATTTCTATTTTTTTTTTTCGGGTAAGACGTCCGGGAATACGAAACAACGTAACGCACGTCACCGTTCAAAAAATACGTCAGGGCGCCGTAATTTCGCGTAAAGCACGTTGGGAAATTTTCACACGGAGCATGCGCAGAACGTTCGGCGCGGGAACGCGCCTAATTTAAATGGTACACGCCCCATTTGAATTAGGCGGGCTTGCGCCAGATGGCTTTACGTTACACCGCCGTGAGTTTACACGCAAGTGCTAAGTGAATCAGGCACTTGCGCTGAAAACTTGCGGCGGTGTAACGTAAAGGGGATACGTTACGCCGCCGCAGATATCTGTGAATCTGGCCCATAGACTCTACGATGGCATATGGATGATATGAACTATGAAAAAATGAAAAGTAGATCCCATGTTCATCTGCCTTGGCTCAAGTCCCAGCCAGCCACCTACCAGCTTATCTCCTTGCCTTCCCTGGCGGAGTGATCTTCCTCCACTCCCCACCCAGTAGTGGCTGGGGCACAGAGAGTAAAATTTTACAGGCTTTGAGGCGGCAGCGACGGGCAGAGAGTTGCTGATTGCCGCCACTACTAGTTAAAAAAAAATGTCCCCGGATTTCATTTACTTACTACAGAAGGATCAGAAATTAAAACAACATAATACACATACGTCCAGTATAAACTGCTATATAATTCTGATACTTTGAATATCATTTTAAATATGTCTGTTAGTAATTCTCTGTAGTGCCATGAAATAATTGGATATTCCAAAGTGTAAATTTATTATAAACACTTGAAGCCCCCTAACAGTATACTTGCATGCTTCTGTATACTGTCTGCATGTGTATAGCAATACACCTTCCTGGCTATTCTACAGACAGTCATTCAAACAATGCGAGGCTCACAAAGTCCATTTCATTTCCTGAGCAATGCTTTCACTAACCTAAGCAATGACTTGTGGACGGCTCTGACATAAAAGTACCTGGCAAGACACTCAGTCACAAAGGATAGACCCTTTTCAATTTAGGATTCACTGCAGATTTTGAGAATTTCTTAACCATTACATTTGGAAAATTCTAAATGATTTTGCATATCATGCCTGTACACAATGAAATTGTTAGGCAGAGATTTAATATGCTGATTATTTAATGGTGCATGCAATAATGTCACACATTATCAAATACAGTACATAAAAACATGGTTTTGAGAAAATTTATGTTCTTAAAGCAGTATTAAACTCAAAAACAAAAATCTAATATATTGCAGATTAACCATTTCTAAAATCCAGCGGCTGCATTCGTTTTTTTTTTTTTTTTTACTTTATTTTCACATGGTGATCCTGCCAGTAACACACTTTCTATTCTAAGGTGTTTCCACTCTGGATGGAGGAGCAATGGAGACACCTCTGGACAGCGGCATTTTTAATCTGGGGAGAGGGTAATGTTAGACTAGCAGATTTAATTGACTAACCAAAGCTAACACTTTTTTCAAGCAATTACAGCATTTTTTTTTCTTTTGGAGATAAAGTGCTAGATTCAGATCCCTTTGCTTGTTCTCACGGTGGCGCAGCGTATCGTATTTACGCTACGCCAACGCAACTTACAGGAGCAAGTGCAGTATTCACAAAGCACTTGCTCCGTAAGTTGCGGCGGCGTAACGTAAATGGGGCCGGCGTAAGCGCGCGTAATTAAAATGTGGAAGGGGGGCGTGTTTTATGTAAATCTATGATGACCTGACGTGATTGACGCATGCGCCGTCCGTGTACATATCCCAGTGTGCATTGCTCCCAAGTAGGGCGCAACGACGTATTGGTTTCGACGTGAACGTAAATTACGTCCAGCCCTATTCGCGAACGACTTACGCAAACGACGTAAAAAAGTCAAATTTCGAAGCGGGAACGACGTCCATACTTAACATTGGCTGCGCCTCCTAATAGCAGGAACAACCTTACGCCGAAAAAGCTTAACGTAAACAACGTAAATAAATTGCGCCGGCCGTACGTACGTTTGTGAATCGGCGTATCTAGGTCATTTGCATATTCTACGCCGAAAACAATGGAAGCACCCCTAGCGGCCAACCTAATATTGCACACAATTATATGCCGCCGAATTCAAGTTACGCCGGCGGAGGAAGCCTTTTTTTGAGCGTATCTGCCTTTGAGAATCGGCGTAACGATACGCCGGCGCAGATTTGAAATTACGGCGGCGTATCTGGAGATACGCCGCCGTAAATGCTACATGAATCCAGCCCAAAGTTTTTGTATAAATCAGTTAAGTCAGACCATTGTAATCACCTCTGTGAATGTTAAAAAATGTGTCCCAAGCTTCTAACTGCCACATTTGCTGGACAGCTTGTTCTGATGTAAAACAGACTTTCTGGCAGGATCAACAGGAAAAAAATGCAGCTACCACATCCAAAAATTGGTAAGCTGCAATATAACAACGTTTTGTTTTTGGGTTTAATACCACTATAATAGTTAAACAGCCGCACATTTTAGCCCAGGTTCACACTGTGAACCTGGGCTGCGGGAATCAAGCCGTGCGAGTTCAGGTGAACTCGCACATTTCCACTCCCGCTTGTCAGTCCCGATTTCGGCCGCCATTACAGAGACATCTTTGCAATTTCTGGCCAGAGGTCAATGTAAATCACGGGCTGAAATCACAAAAAGTGGTACAGAAACTACTTTTTGAAATCAGTGCAGCGCTGCAGATGCGGCGTCGCACCAATTAGGATGGTGCCATTTCCGGCAACTGCCGCTGATTTGACATGTCAAATCGCATGTCAAAACTCACCATTGGGAACCAGGGCTTAATTAGATGAAAAGTATAAAAATACATCTTAAAAATAATAATGAATTACTAAATGAATAATAAAATACAAGACTTCCTTCACACCTCTGCATTAGCAATGAGTTACTTGCTGATGTGCGGCAATGATTCGTAAGGGTACCCCCGCACATCTCACTAACGTGCATGCATTAGCGCAGGCCTAAATGCATGGTACTGCAGTACCATGCGTTTTGGTGCAATGTAATTTTTAAAAAGGGTCAGTGGTTTGTGTGTTTCTCGCACATAGGGCAACCTGTTGAAATTAACAAGCTGCCCTAAACACACATGCTCTGTCACACCTACATGGTGTAAACAAAGCATAAAGCTTAGCTAATTGTTCCTTTATTGCAGTTTGAAGAAAAAGGGAAGTGGGGACTTTGCCTATAGCTGCCAGTCTGGTTCAAGCTTTCTCTTTACAATGTGTGTTTAAAAATTGCAGCAGCATTCTAACTGGCTGATACATTTTTCAGTTTGTTATAAATGATGCATGACACCTACAACATATGTGTGAAATCTGAGAATATGTCAGCAACTTTAAGTAGATATTCACAGAACAGTTTCATATCTACTGTAACAACATTTTTTTTTTCTCCAGTTAGGGCCCATTCACACCAGCAGTGTAAGGTGCTCATAACACACCTGCTGGTGTGCATTGTGCACGCTTGCTGCAATGTATTGTACAAAGCATTGAAGGGGGTCTTTTTATTAATTTTTAAAATAGTTTTTTTTTGGGGTTATATACATGGCAGAACTTTGTGATACTTAAAATGCAACATGTCCTACTTTTTCGGTGCACATCAACACAGCACACTAGTGTTAACTTAAAAAATAGAACATACAGTATAACAAATTGCCTTGTTTTAATGTTGGGAAAGCGTTGGGCAATGCTGCCCAGTGTTGTCCAATGGGCTGGTGTGAACAAGCCCTTACAGGGTCACAGGGTATCAAAATGTGGATTTCAAAATGCTTTTTATTTATTAATTACTTTAAGGCCCCATTCACACTTTACACTTTCACACTTTTGTGCGATTTTCACACAATTTTGCATGCCACACATAGCGCAGCCCATTCACTTCAATGGGCTGCCCTATGCACGTTTTTTCACTCCAAAAGGTGCACCTGCTTCTTTTTGGGCGACAAGCTTTATGTGATTTTTAAAGATATGTTTCCTGCGATTGCTACATGAATCGCGCCGTGTTTGGGGTGCCATTTAGGATGCAGCAATTGCCATGCAATTTGAAATTGTGGGCAGGATCATGTCGATTTGGTCTGTGATTCCAAATCGCCAAGTGTGTATGGGGCCTAACAGCGAAAAGGGACATTTTAGAAAAATATCAAGTTGAATACAATCACAGTCTTATTCAACAAACTACTACAAAATGCAATTTAGATGATCTAAGCCAGGGGTGTCAAACTCAATTTCATTGTGGGCCGCATCAGCATTATGATTGCCCTCAAAAGGGCAGGTTGTATCTGTAAGATTAGATGTCCAGCGCATCCCCTCCCCTTACATTACAGTGCACCCCCCTTTCCTTATGCTGCTGCTTTAAAGCAGAAAGCAGAATTCCATCGGAGTAAAAGAGAACATGTTCTCTATCTAAACTTGAATGGAGCTCCTCGGGAAAAAGTCAGATGGGGCATACACACGGTTGGAATTTCCGATCGTGTGTACGGGGCTTAAGGGTCTGCAGGAGGACCAGAGGGGAGCTGGAGCTCTCCTGCAGCTGCAGGAGAGGTGCGAGGGCCACAGGAAATGGCCTGGAGGGCCGGATTCGGCCCGCAGGCCTTGTGTTTAACACCTGTGATCTAAGCCAATATTTAATGCCAGATAGGTGCAAGAATTCTGATTGACTGTTGAGGTTCACTGCATGCTACATGTCTTTGCCTTATCAAATAAACCACGTCGGTACAGTTGCCTCTGACTCCATTGTTCTGGTATTTTCTTAATCTGCTCAATAATTTCCTTCCTTTTGACCCCCTTTGTTGATTACATATGTGTACGGATTGCCTCAAACAATCAGAACAATCACATCTCTGTTGAAATGGACTGTGACTATAGCAACTATGTTCACAATTAAGCTTTTCTTGAGAGACTTAGCTTTGAATGAGTGCAAGAGTAAAGAATGATTTATGTGTCACCTTCCGTACTTTCACCTTTCACTCATTCCTAAAGATCCTCAAAATTCCCCATATAGTCAAAGTTTTACATATAAAGGCTTTGCTCCATTAACATATCTGATACCCCGTCACAATGTAATGAAAGGACCACTCGCCCCAACATTTTTTCTTTATCATCAAAATACATTCAATTTACTCATCAGCTAATAAAACATTTACTTACCGTTGCAAGTGGTCTGTCCGTTACCAAAATCACCATAACCTTCTTGACAATCCCATTGCTGTATTCCTTGGGTGCAAAGGAAAGCCGTAAAAAAAAATAATGGCCAGAAAACAGTTAATAAAAGGAACATAATCTCCTCTTCTTGTGATTGCTGTCCATAAGGCTACATGTCACTTGTCTTTCACCCCATGCAGCTGTGTGCATGAAGGACGCTCTGTCTCTTCCCCACAGCCCTTCACAGCCAACAACATTTTCTCAGCAATGCCAGATTTTTTGTTATTCTGCTTTCTATTTACTTCAACAATGCGGTGACCTCTCTCCGTATACAAGCCTCCTAATTAGTTATGCCTCTTGATTTTTTTCTTTTCGAAGCAAAGTATGAAATGCCAGGCACCCTGGTGACGAATGTAACACGTTCAGCAAATACAGTCTGGAAGCATTTCTTTCAGTGTCAGAGCAAACTGCGATGTGATAACCTTCCAGTTCGTGGCGTGCAGTCTTCTATATCAGGGTCTGTCTTTCCCCAAATGCTGCCCCCTTTAAAACGCTTCCTTGCCACTCCTCCTGTCTTCGTAGTGCCAGCCAAGCGGAGCCCGTCTTTAGTCTATTCTATGCTGGGAATGAAAGAATCCAGACTTAGAACAAACACACAAGCACTTGTAACTCTTTCAAATTGTAGGAAGGTATGTTGAGAGGTATAATGAATTTTATTTTGATGACTAGGGGCAATCTATAACAAGTCTGAGACTAGAGAATAATAAGTACATTTGATGTGCTCGAAACTCATTTAAGTGTTCTTTGATTCAAAAGATGAGACAGGTGACTCATCTGAAATACAGTAATCTGACTTATGCTTGGGTGTACGAATTATTGAAAATCAATATGAAAGAGAACAAAAATGACTTATTGCAAAGATCATCAACCTACCTATACAGGTTGTAAACAGCGCACAGTTCTGGCTCTTCACATGATCAGGAAGATATTGAGAAATACTTCGCTCGGCAAATCGTGAAACGGTAGCACTGGCATTTAAAAACAAAACAAAGACATAGTTTACATTATCCTCTTTGAGGTTTGGAATACCAATGTTTAAATGTTTTACTCTAAGGCCACGTACACACGAGGGGACAGTCTGATGAAAACGGTCCGCCGGAACGTTTTCATCGGACATGTCCGCTGGGAGATTTCGGTTTGATGGCTGTACACACCATCAAACCGAAATCCGCGCGGACAGAGAACGCGGTGACGTAGACGGCACCGATGTTCTCTATCGCGCGAGTTCAATGCTTCCACGCATGCGTCGAATCAATTCGACGCATGCGCGGGATTTCGGTCCGCTGGTTAGACGTACTAACCAGCGGACATGCCTGCCGGACAGCTTTCCAGCGGACATGTTTCTTAGCATGCTTATGATTCCACAACCTTTTAGTTGAAAAAATGTAATAAAAGCTGCAAAAATGTGCTATTCTGCTCCAATTTTTTTTCGAAAACATGACACTTAGGTGTGAGTGTAGCTTGACTTTTTGAACTTTCAGTCATTCCACTCTCATGCTCAGTGTTTTTTGTCTGGCTATGTTGCCTTATCTTGTTAGCGTGATAATAAGGATGGCCAGAACGTTAGTTTGGGGGTGGCACAGGACTCTTGGCCTAGGAGAAAGGAAATACAAATCCAGTCCTGGATACAGTACCATATGACCCATATTGGCAGGTGAACAGGAAAAAGATTAGCAAGAAGAGGCACAGTCATGAAATTCCCTAGAAACTGATCATTCTCGGCAGTCCATTTTAAGCCAGCCACCCTTTGCAAAGCTCAGTTGTCAATACATGAGAAACTAAAGGTCTCTGTGTGTTCTGTCCTAAAGTGTGTGTTCTGTTCTATGATGTGTGTGTTCTGTCCTATAGTGTGTGTTCTGTCCTATAGTGTGTGTTCTGTCCTATAGTGTGTACTCTGTCCTATAGTGTGTGTTCTGTCCTATAGTGTGTGTTCTGTCCTATAGTGTGTGCTCTGTCCTATAGTGTGTGTTCTGTCCTATAGTGTGTGTGCTGTCCTATAGTGTGTGTTCTGTTCTATAGTGTGTGTTCTGTCCTATAGTGTGTGTTCTGTCCTATAGTGTGTGTTCTGTTCTATAGTGTGTATTCTGTCCTATAGTGTGTGTTCTGTCCTATAGTGTGTGCTCTGTCCTATAGTGTGTGTTCTGTCCTATAGTGTGTGTTCTGTCCTATAGTGTGTGTTCTGTCCTATAGTGTGTGCTCTGTCCTATAGTGTGTGTTCTGTCCTATAGTGTGTATTCTGTCCTATAGTGTGTATTCTGTTCTATAGTGTGTGTTCTGTCCTATAGTGTGTGTTCTGTCCTATAGTGTGTGTTCTGTCCTATAGTGTGTGTTCTGTCTCATCTTTCCCCTGTTAGTTACAAACATGAAGAAGAAAAAGGGAACTTAGATCACGAGAAGCCTAGCTTGAGATACAAATGGCATATGTCTGAATCTGCCACTCCACTTTATTGAGAGCTGTTTTTCTTACTTTCTATAGTCCCCTCCTAATGACTAACCATACTTTTATTGTTTTATCAAAAGACTTTCAGACACTTTCCAACAAAGCTAATTGATGCGTGCACATCATTAGATGGATCCATAGATGCATAGTATACTGTATATGGTAACCAGTGGCGGCTGGTGCTCAACATTTTTGGGGGGGGCGCAAACGGAAAAAAAATTGCAGCCTCACTGTGCCCATCAAATGCAGCCACTGTGCCATCAATTGTCACCACTGTGCGATGCCATCAAACGCAGCCACTGTGCCATCAATTGTCACCACTGTGCGATGCCATCAAACGCAGCCACTGTGCCATCAATTGTCACCACTGTTCCATGCCATCAAATGCAGCCACAGTGCCATCAATTCGCACCACTGTGCCATGCCATCAAATGCAGTCACTATGCCATGCCATCAAACGCAGCCACTGTGCCATGAATTGTCACCACTGTTCCATGCCATCAAATGCAGTCACTATGCCATGCCATCAAACGCAGCCACTGTGCCATCAATTCGCACCACTGTTCCATGCCATCAAATGTAGTCACTATGCCATGCCATCAAACGCAGCCACTGTGCCATCAATTGTCACCACTGTGCCATGCCATTAAACGCAGCCACTGTGTCATGCCATCAAACGCAGCCACTGTGCCATCAATTGTCACCACTGTGCCATGCCATCAAACGCAGCCACTGTGCCATGCCATCAAACACAGCCACTGTGCCATCAATTGTCGCCACTGTGCCAACTGTCACCACTGTGCCCTTTAATTGTCGCCACTGTGCCCATTGATGTCACTGTGCCCTTTAATTGTCGCCACTGTGCCCACTCATGCCGCTGTGCCTATTGTCCCCATTGTGCCTATTGTCGTCACTGTGCCCTTTAATTGTCGCCGCTGTGCCAATTGTCCCCATTGATGTCACTGTGCCCTTCGTTGCTGCTGTGCCCCTTTCCCCCCCCCGCCCAGCACTTACCTTTACTGGAGTCAGCCATCCACGTCCTCGACCCTCGCCTCGATGTCTTCTCCCGCCCTCGATGATGCTTCAGCCAATCAGGTTATCGGTAGCCAGAACCGGCCAACCTGATTGGCTGAGACGCCTGTCAGTCTTATCCAAGGAACGTACACACCGTGCGTCCTGAGGATAAGCTTCCGGGGACCCGAGGGCTGTACTCGGAAAGCCTATCAGAGCTGTTGGCTCTGATAGGCACTTCCATACAGCCAACCAGCTGCCGTTATTCAGCTGGCTGGCGCTCAACATCCGGCCAGATGAATAGTGGGCGGCAGTGGGACAATAACATAGATTCGTGCAATGCATGAATCTATGTTATTAGACTCAGTGGCGGTGAGAGCCAGAGGGGGCGGCGCTCCAGCGCCCTCTATGGATGAACTGCCACTGATGGTAACATATAACATATAAAACAATGTTATCATTAACTCTATGCCACCGTTTTTTCTTTCCCCTAACATGCCTATGTAATATATATATATACTCACTGGCCACTTTATTAGATGCACCTTGCTAGTACCAGGTTGGACCCGCTTTTGCCTTCAGAACTACCTTTATTATTCATGGCATAAATTAAACAAGGTGTTGGAAACATTCCTCAAAGATTCTGGTCCATATTGACATGATAGCGTCACGCAGCTGCTGCAGATTTGTCAGCTGCACATCCATGATGGGAATCTCGCATCCCAAAGGTGCTCTATTGGATTGAGATCTGGTGACTGTGGAGGCCATTGGAGTATAGTGACCTCGTTGTCATGTTCAAGAAACTTATTTGAGATGATTTGAGCTTTGTGACATGATGCATTATCCTGCTGGAAGGAGCCATCAGAAGATGGGTACAATGTAGTCATAAAGGGATGGACACAATACTCAGGTAGGCCGTGGCGTTTACACAACGCTCAACTGGTACTAAGTCCCAAATTTTGCCAAGAAAATATCCCCGCACCATTACACCACCACCACCAGCCTGAACCTTTGATACTGATGCTTGGTTTAAACTTCAGCAAGTCGTATTCACAACGTCTAGATGCCTAAATGCATTGAGTTGCTGCCACATGATTGGCTGATTATTAATTTGTGTTACAAAGCAATTTAACAGGTGTACCTAATAAAGTGGCCGGTGAGTGTGTGAGCACTGGATGCCCACTGAAATCTTTATCTAAATCTAAATGGGAGTATAAGTCTATAGGAGCTAAAATCTAAGCATACATTTCGATTTTTCCTTGAATTTTTTAAATATACACTACACTTAATAGTTGTTCTGACTAAATCATTTTTTCTCACCACACATCGACATTGGTTTTGAAAGCAGTAACAGTGGCTGTAGTCCCAAAGTCTAGTGCCCACCTGGATCACCTTCTATACAGTCTTTAGTGACACCTATGCTTGCCACTTTTTTTTTAGACAAAATAACAGCCTAATGATCTTCTTTCTATTAACAGCATTGGCAACATGTCTCTTTTTTAACCAACCAGGCCAGTAAAATACCAGCAAGGGGCCAACACTAGGCTGGTGGCTATGAGTGATAGGATCTCCTCTGATGTAAAGGAATGTCAGCAATCACATGCTTAGCTGGACATGGTTAAAAGGCCTGAGTGTTGATTTGATGTAAACTCTCATCATCTATTTATTGATGCTAGATGCTGGCATTAAAAATTTAGAGACAAAAAAGCAGACATCAAAGGCAGATACAGCGCAACTACGATTTTTCGTAGAGTGTATGGCCAATACACTCTACGAAAAATTGTCCAAACGAACTTTCGAAAAACGAACATCCGGCCATGAGCGCGAACGATACTGTCATCATGTAATGACCTCTAAATCGTTCAGTGGACATAAATAACAAAAATTTGGGTCGTTTTTTTTACGTATACCTAGTGCAGAAAGTTCGGACGGGAAACACATTAACCTTCCGATTTATCATTCGTTCGGCAGAAAATTTCCAAACTTGTCCTTTGTTTTTTCGGCTCAAAAACGTCCCAACGATTATCGATTTTGTGCCTATTAACTGTTTGAAAAACGAATGAACTGTCTGAACGACTGATTTTCGCCCGATTTTTCGTATAGTGTATGGCCAGCATTAGGCCTCACCTTCTGCCCCACACACATGAAGTGGCTGCGAATTGCTGGGAAATGTAATTTCAATTTAAAGTTGAACACTGGGTTATAGAAAAACGAATATACCATAGACAGTAAATAAAAGATTGAAAGCTTTTTAGGTTTACATTGACTAGAACAGGTACAGGCCCACTTTTAATTAGAATGTATGCTTGTTTTACCGATTAAGCATAAGGTTAAAAAATAAAAGGAAGGGCAGTAAGCAAATAAGTAGACTGCTGTTATCTGCAAAAATATTTGCATTATTTGCAAAAATAATAAAAAAAATGCCTCAATTTCTGTAAACCACAGGGTAGGAAAATGTATCTACCTAAAGTTCCCTGTACACCATCCAAGTGCCAACTTCCCTCTTCCTATGGGCCTAATAAACACACTCTAGGGCCCAGATTCTCATAGGACTTACGACGGCGCAGCGCCATGTACGCCGTCGTAAGTCCTAATCTGAGCCGTCGTATCTATGCGACTGATTCTTAGAATCAGTTACGCATTGATATCCATTAGATCCGACAGGCGTAAGTCTCTTACGCCGTCGGATCTAAACTGTAATTTTTTTTTGCCTGCTAGGTGGCGCTTCCGTCGAATTCCGCGTTGAGTATGCAAATTAGATGTATGTGCGAATTCCCGAACGTACGTGTGGCCGACAAAGGTAAAGTTACGACGTTTACGTTAGGCTTATCCCGGCGTAAAGTTGCCCCTGCCATATGAGGCGCAGCCAATGTTAAGTATGGCCGTCGTTCCCGCGTTGAAATTTTAAAAAGTTATGTCGTTTGCGTAAGTCGGCCGTGAATGGGGCTGGACGTCATTTACGTTCACGTCGAAACCAATGACGTCCTTGCGACGTCATTTGGAGCAATGCACACTGGGATATTTTACAATCGGCGCATGCGCAGTTCGTTCGGCGCCGGGACGCGCTTCATTTAAATGATACATGCCCCCTACCCGCTGAATTTGAATTCCGCCGGGTGATTTACGCTACGCCGCCGCAACTTTACAGGCAAGTACTTTGTGAATAAAGCACTTGCCTGAAAAACTTGCGGCGGCGTAACGTAAATCGGATACGTTACGCCGCCGCAGAGATACGCCCAGTGTACAAGAATCTGGGCCTAGGTGTTCTCCTTGTTCTGTTTGCTCTGGATATAATTATTTAGTGATAATAAGAACTCTCTCCCTAAATCTCTATTTTGAGATCTTAAGCTTCCGTTTCAAATTCAGGGCGGTATTAAACCCAAAAGCAAACATTTATTTTAATGCAGCTTACCAATCCTTAGATGTGATGGCTGCATTAGTTTTCTTTTTAAGGCATTCTTTGCTTTATTTTCTAATGATGATCCGGCAAGTAAAGCTAATTATTTTTCAACAGAACAAGCTATACTGTAGTTGTAACAGAGGGTTGAGAAAAACCATGTAATACTGAAAGGGGTGCTTACGAGAATCGTTTTTTATCAATTTATGTAAAACACTTATCCAAAAATAAAAAAAAAGGTTGTAACCACTTAAAACGTGTGATCTAGAGTTTGGTTTCAAAATATTAATGTATCTAAATCTGCTAGTGCATCTAACACTCACCACCCCCAGATTAACAATGCAGCTTTCTAAAGGTGTCTCTGTTGCTCCTACATTAAAGGATAAGTTCACTCATTCACTTTTACTTAAAGGGGTTGTAAAGGTTTGTTTTTTATTTTCTAAATAGGTTCCTTTAAGCTAGTGCATTGTTGGTTTACTTACCTTTTCCTTTGATTTCCCTTCTTAATTTTTTTTTTCCTTGCTTTCTTTGTCTGAATTTCTTACTTCCTGTTCCTTCTCAGTAAGGTGTTCAGTAAGCTGTTCTAAATGACTTTCCACCGCTCAGATGATGGTGAAAAGCTTATGGAGGAGGAACAGGAAGTGAGAAATTCAAACAAAGAAAAAACCCATTTCGAAGGGAAATTGAAGGAAAAGGTAAGTGAACCAACAATGCACTAGCTTAAAGGAACCTATTTAGAAAATAAAAGACGAACCTTTACAACCCCTTTAAAGCATTTCTGTGTTGAACAAATTCATTGAATTTTCTACACTTTTGAACATTGATTTGGCAAATAGAACACTCCATACAGGGAAAGAACCACCCATATCTTGAAAGAAGGAAGGTTTCTTAGGGGTTCTATCACATTGGGGGCCACCTGTAGTCTCAGAGGAGGAATTCCTCCATGCACTACAGGAGGAGCATCTGGCATTAGGGGCACAATACGCTATCATTACTTACTACTCCCCAATGCTTGTGTTGTCTTTGCTTGATAGCATAATGTTGGGAGGAATATGTGGTCCGGAAAGTAAATCCAGAGGCAAAAGCTTCCATTTGCTTAGTGTCACTGGATACCAACATATCCTCTTTATTCCTTTCGTCTGCAACCTTAAAGGGGTTGTAAAGGTTTGTCTTTTATTTTCTAAATACCGTATTTATCGGCGTATACCGCGCACTTTTTTGCCCTGAAAATCAGGGCAAAATCGTGGGTGCGCGGTATATGCCGATACCCGCTTTCCCGCGCCGAGTTTGAATACTGCACCGGCATATACCGAGCGCAGTACACTCGTGTATAGTCGGGCAGTCTCAGCTCCTCTCGCGCTCACGTCCTGGACGTGAGCGCGAGTGTAGCCGAGCCTGCCCGACTATACACGAGTGTACTGCGCTCGGTATATGCCGGCGCAGTATTCAAACTCGGCGCGGGAAACGAGCGGGGAGGACGGCGCAGAAGGACGCCGGACCCGACGAAGAGGACACTAGAAGCCGCAGACGGACGCCGGACCAGACGAGGCCGCCGATGGACGCCGCGCAAGACACCAAAACTGTAAGTACAAAAATCTTTTTTCCACAGGAATGCGGGTCCACTTTAGGGGTGCGCGCTATACGCCGGAGCGCGCAATACCCCGATAAATACGGGTTCCTTTAAGCTAGTGCATTGTTGGTTCACTTACCTTTTCCTTCCATTTCCCTTCTAAATGTTTTTTTTCTTTGTTTGAATTTCTCACTTCCTGTTTCTCCTCCGTAAGCTTTCCACCATCATCCGAGCGGTGGAAAGTCATTTAGAACAGCTTACTGAACACCTTACTGAGGAGAAACAGGAAGTGAGAAATTCAGACAAGGAAAAAAAACATTTAGAAGGGAAATCAAAGGAAAAGGCAAGTGAACCAACAATGCACTAGCTTAAAGGAACCTATTTAGAAAATAAAAAACGAACCTTTAGAACCCCTTTAACATTAAATCGTTATCACTTGTCCTTCTAAAAACGTGGTGTACCTTTTTCCATGTCGTTTACAATATATAGGCTGCACAATACGTACACTACAGACGAGACGTGGTGAACATGTAGCTATCATTAGGAAGGGCTTTCCCAACCATAACTTGATCAGAGAAATTTCTAAACTCGAAACATGGTGGATCTATACAGGTAAAACTTACGTGCCATTCGGTATGAACATTGAATGGGATGTAAATCCATTCATTAGAAAGGGATACGTTTTTCTGTCATTTGAGTGCAGTTGTGCTTATTGCCTAGCCCACTGTTATTTTATTTGTTTTTACTTGGATCTATAACCAATTAATTTGTTCACATTTTTTAAACTGTTTTGTATGAGTTTTTACGTGCTGTTCTTTATATTTGTGCATTGTGTCTTTGTTTCAGTGTGCCCTGTTTTCTAACCACAATATGGCGCAGCCTCCTGATACATCATAGGTCTAATCAGGCTGACCTTTATCAGTTTTTTCCACTTTTTTAAAATCATGATTTGATTATAAGTTTAAAATTTGATTTGGAGGTTAGTTTCTTCTTTCTCTAAATTAACTACGTTTTTATACTTAATAGGGTATGGAAATATTGTCTTTTTCCTATCGGGAATGCTTCCCTTTGATTTGGGAGGAGTTTCCAGTTCCCTTCCTGAGTTTGAAATGCAATTGTTGCCGCCAATACTGCCTACTGCCATCCCCTATATATAGAGTCCTGTCACTCACTGGCCATTCCCTAACAATGTCATTGATGACGAAATGCATAGATAGAAGTCGTGGCGTGTCACATCATCGTGCATCGGGATGCAGGAGCCATTTTGTTGTTTGGAAACTTGTGGTTATTTCAACATGCAGATTTTTACCTTTTATTGAAGTGAGTTCAATACTTTTAAACAATTGAATCTTTGAGAAATTACTGCACTATGTTATGCATTCTGCGTTTTTCCCTAAAACACATCTGGGAGATCTTAGTGGAGATTATCGGAGTAGGAGAGTTGTATTAAGAGGGTGGTGAAGCATTGGATACCCGGTCTGGAGTGTGTTCCATATTGCGTGTTTGACCTTCCGCTGTGGGCATCCACACTTGATGGTAAGAGACAGTGTGATTGGGTGTTGGTGATGGCAGCGCCTTTGATGTAAAGGCCATGTATGGACTCTTTCATGTGTAGAATTGGATGTCACAATCTAGTCCTTATATAGTGCTGCACCTCTAGTATACGTATTTACATGTATTGGGGGGTTTTTCAGAAACATTGTGCTAGCAGCTATTACCTCCTTTCATTACCTATTTTCATAAATTACCACCTAGCACAGCTAGCTAAATATATATATATATATATATATATATATATATATATATATACCATAAAAGTCCAAATGAAACACTAATAAAATAGTGTAAACTGTATGTGATAAAGTCCACAAAAACAGTTGAGTCCACTAGAGTTAGTCCACTAGAGGGAACATTGGTTGCAGCCCAGTAGCTATCCTAGTAATAATGGACTGAAGGCATTGCCTCCTTGAGATCTTTTGTGGAGGTGGCTGGTCAGGCAGGGGTGACAATTGGGACCCAGCTCCATGCTCCGGGGGAAACGTGCACCCCCCCCCCCCATACACCTGGATAGGAAGGGTGGTGGGGCAGCATATGCGGCAACTGTGATACCATACGGCATGTGACAAATTAATGTCCATAAATAGAAGTAAAAAAATATAGAGGAAATAAAGTTCTTAAAGGGACAACAAGGCTCCTATTCACCCGTGTAGTGAAAAGAGGAGATGAACCTTATTGATCCACCAATAAGTCCAAGGTTCTATAGGTGACTATCCCAAAGCAGTGATCCACCACCGAGAGTAAGTATAGCCTCTTACCGGATGTCCGGCGGTCTCTTAATTAAAAGAAGACCCCAGAAAGCATATAAAGATGAACCGTTGGAAATCAGAGTGCAGGTGGGCTGAGCTGGAAACCAATCTTTATCTCATTCCGGTGCTTGCAAACTCGATTATCAGGTACCATGGAAAAACATATGGGAACCGCAATAGTGTAAAACCATAGATACATTTATTTTTAAAAGAAAAGTCAAAAACACACTTACATTTAAACAGTGTTATAAGGGCATGTCTAATTGGAGCTCCGGCCGGAAGCTGTCCAAACTGACCCGTCCAAATGGTGAAGAAGTCGTGCAAGAATACGGGGGGTGATCCGATGCCGCACTCGTTCCGCCCGACCGGTTTCGCGATAAATCGCTTCCTCTGGGGCACGGGTGACACACCAGATCAACCCCCCTTAAATAACAGTCCCTATCATGGGATAAAACAGCGCCACGGGCGCGCATGCGCACTGACAGCGCAGACCAAGCCTCGATCTGGGCTGTCAGTGAGTCATAATAATCCATTGTGCCCCGCGGGCTGAAACCATATAAAAACAAACTGTAACTGGCCATATGTACTCCAGGGCTGGTGGACCAGGCGAAAGGCCCCGCATTGCCTTTCGCCTGGTCCACCAGCCCTGGAGTACATATGGCCAGTTACAGTTTGTTTTTATATGGTTTCAGCCCGCAGGGCACAATGGATTATTATGGCTCACTGACAGCCCAGATCGAGGCTTGGTCTGCGCTGTCAGTGCGCATGCGCGCCCGTGGCGCTGTTTTATCCCATGATAGGGACTGTTATTTAAGGGGGGTTGATCTGGTGTGTCACCCGTGCCCCAGAGGAAGCGATTTATCGCGAAACCGGTCGGGCGGAACGAGTGCGGCATCGGATCACCCCCCGTATTCTTGCACGACTTCTTCACCATTTGGACGGGTCAGTTTGGACAGCTTCCGGCCGGAGCTCCAATTAGACATGCCCTTATAACACTGTTTAAATGTAAGTGTGTTTTTGACTTTTCTTTTAAAAATAAACGTATCTATGGTTTTACACTATTGCGGTTCCCATATGTTTTTCCATGGTACCTGATAATCGAGTTTGCAAGCACCGGAATGAGATAAAGATTGGTTTCCAGCTCAGCCCACCTGCACTCTGATTTCCAACGGTTCATCTTTATATGCTTTCTGGGGTCTTCTTTTAATTAAGAGACCGCCGGACATCCGGTAAGAGGCTATACTTACTCTCGGTGGTGGATCACTGCTTTGGGATAGTCACCTATAGAACCTTGGACTTATTGGTGGATCAATAAGGTTCATCTCCTCTTTTCACTACACGGGTGAATAGGAGCCTTGTTGTCCCTTTAAGAACTTTATTTCCTCTATATTTTTTTACTTCTATTTATGGACATTAATTTGTCACATGCCGTATGGTATCATATTTCGTATTATTTTATTTAGCGCATCTTGTTCTTTTTCCTATGTTATCACTGTTCTACCACATACAGTAAGGTGCAGCTTCATTTGTTCATAATAGTATTCTTTAGGAGTACCATTACACTGTATTTGTATTTTTATTAGCGCAGTTGCTCCCCAATTCTTTTTCCATATGCGGCAACTGATCCCCTCAATTTTCCTCCTGCAGCCATTGAAAGCCAGCTTCTCCCCCCCCCCCACAGGCATTCAGAAGCTGCAAGAGGAAAATGGGTTTCTCTACATAAGTGGATGGGTTTCTCTACATAACGTTCCCCTTCTATCCTGGTCCTGCTGCCCCCCATGTGATCTTTTGCCCCCCTCATCCCCCTGCAGTGCTGCCAGCTTCCCCTTCCCTCTCCCCCCAGCTCCTGTCGGGGGAGGTGGCAGAATAGAGAGTGGGGGAAGGGGCAGTAAATTTATCATTTACCGACCCCTTTCTTTTCTGAACAGAGTCAGTGATTTATACCGATTACTAACCTGGTCCATTCACAACTGAAGCATAGTAAACTGTGTGGTCTATACAATTGTAATAAATACTCCACAGCCTCTAGGCCAACCCAGTGTGAAATTGATGTAGACAATAATTCAACATCAATCAATAATTCTAATTCAAACTTTCAAAATATGCTTACTATACTGAAAATAAACTGGATTTTTTTTTTAAGTTACTGTAGCTGCTGACTTTTAATAAGGACACTTACCTGTCCAGAGAGCCCCGCAATGTCGGCCGATCCATCGGTTTGGGTGCAGGCGCCGCCGGTTTCCTACTGCACATGCGCGAGTCACACTGCGCTTTCTGAATGGCCCGTCGTCTTCTGGGACACACACAGGTCCCAGAAGGCAGCGGGGTGAAGGAGGAAATGACGCTGAGGGCTGCAGCTGAGGTAGGCAGTAAGAACACTCAGTACCTCACATAAGGTAAGTAAAAAGGAAAAAAAAAAATTATTCAAAAACGAGTGGTGGAGGGGTGGTAATTCCTGCTTTCATGTGTCATAAAAAAAAATCACTTTAGGCAGGAGCATAACTAAAACCTTCAGGGCTCCAGTGCAAGAAATCAAAAAAGGAGCCAATCTCCTTCATTTCCCCTCTTCAGCTGCTGAATGTCTGAGGGTGGAGAAGCAGACTTTCAGCAGCTGCAGTAGGAAAATGTACAGGATCAGTTCCTCTATATGCGGCCACCCCTCCTATCCAGGTGTATAGGGCAGCCACAGTTGTGAGCCCTGTAGTTACACCCCTGGGGGTAGATTCAGATAGATCAGCGGATCTTTAGATCCGCGTAATCTATCTTATTTACGATCCGCCAGCGCAAGTTTTTGAGGCAAGTGCTCTATTCAGAAAGCACTTGCCTCTAAAGTTGCGCCGGCGGATCATAAATCGCCCGGCGGAATTAAAATTCTGCGGCTAGGTCATACTGCGCATGCGCCGCCGGCTAAATTTCCCAGCGTGCATTGCTCCAAATGACGTCGCTAGGACGTCATTGGTTTCGACGTGTGCGTAAATTATGTCCATCCTTATTCGCGAACGACTTACGCAAACGACGTAAAAAATTCTAAACTCGGCGCGGGAACGACGGCTATACTTAACATAGGATACGCCGCATATAGCAGGGGTAACTATCCACCGGAAAAAGCCGAACGCAAAGGACGTAAAAAAAAAGCGACAGGCGGGCGTTCGTTTCTGAATCGGCGGATCTCCTCATTTGCATATTCGTCGCGTATACAAACGGAAGCGCCACCTAGCGGCCAGCGGGAGATTGCAGCCTAAGATCCGACGGTGTAAGTCACTTACACCTGTCGGATCTTAGGGAGATCTATGCGGAACCTGATTCTATGAATCAGCCGCATAGATCCGACCGTCGGAACTCAGAGATACGACGGCGTATCAGGAGATACGCTGTTGTATCTCTATCTGAATCCGGGCCACGCTGTTTACTGACATGACGTATTGTACAGATCATTGATCTCTAACAACATTTGAAAGTGACCACAGCTCTGTCAAAGTGTGGTGCAAATAACAAATGTATCTACAGTTTAATATGTAATAGTGCAAGTTCAAAAAATTATATGATTATAAATGTTACAGAAATGTCTGCTTAGTTTTTCCAACTTTTGTATAGACAATGATTTGTTTTTTAAAAGTTTGAGTCTTCACTAGATAATATTCTGTACTAATAAAGTTTCAAAAGAAGCAACTATAAACAACTATTTGCAGTTCCCCATTAAAAATAAAAATAAATAAAGTAATCCGTTGTACAAAATTCAATACAAGATCTACTGAAATTTGTGCTTCTAACTGAGATGGGTCATATGTCTGCACAAATAAAACTTGGCACGCACTGTCAAAACTCCATATACAGTTGTGCTCATAAGTTTACATACCCTGGCAGAATTGATAAATTCTTGGCCATTTTTTAGAGAATATGAATGATAACACAAATGGTTGGTGTTTGGCTGAAGCCGTTGTGACAGGATATCAGGTAAATCTGTGGGTGTTGTCACAGACGGGACATACATTTCTGCCTTGTTTAGACAATACACCAATTGTTATTAGGCGTCGGCTGTAAAAGTAGCCAGAAAAGGTCTAAGGGTGTTGGAAAACTTCAGCTGTTCAGAATGAGGCAATTAAGGCCTCTATAAGTAATCCAGAGGATTACCACTGATTTGCTGCATCCTGAGGCTTTGTGAGTAAGGAGAGCAGTAGCTGAAAGTCTTCTGAGGAGGTGATTCATTTTTCTGTGTGATAAAAATCAAAAGACTATTGTTTTTCTGCTGTATGACCAGCAGTGTCTGCCCAGAACTAGGCTGTGCCAGACTCCCTAGATAGGTTCCTGTGTGGTGAAGGTAGACGCCCCAAGTGGCCAGCGTTTGTTTTATGTTTGAAGAATAAACTAAAATCTTTGTTTTCAACCGTCTTCGACTGCCTGTCTGTATAAATTCAGTGTGTAGTAAAACCCATCCAGGGGGTCACACACCCCGCTACCGAGCTAACCCCTTACACCATTTATTATCAATCAACTGTGTTTACTCTTTTTAAATCATAATGGCAACAGAAACTACCCAAATGATCCCGATAAAAAGTTTACATGGTGATTTTGGCCTGATAACATGCACACAAGTTGACACAAAGGGGTTTGAATGGTTATTAAAGGTAACCATCCTCACCTGAGATCTGTTTGCTTGTAAGTACTGTGTATAAAAGGTCAATCAGTTTCTGGACTCCTAACAGACCCTTGCATCTTTCACCTGTGGACCTGTGGGAAAAAGTAGTTGAACTGTATAAAACAGGAAAGGGATGTAAAAAGATATCCAAGGAATTGAGAATGCCAATCAGCAGTGTTCAAACTCTAATCAAGAAGTGGAAATGAGGGGTTCTGTTGAAACCAAACCACGGTCAGGTAGACCAACTAAAATTTCAGCCACAACTGTTCGGCGTGCAAAGAAAAACCCACAAATAACTTCAGGCGAAATACAGGATTCTCTTAAAACATGTGGTGTGGCTGTTTCAAGATGCACAATTAGGAGGCACTTGAAAAAAGATGGGCTGCATGGTCCAGAAGAAAGCCATCACTACGCAAATGCCACAAAGTATTCCGCCAAACAGCACAGGGACAAGCCTCAAACTTTCTGGCACAAAGTAATTTGGAGTGATACGACCAAAATGTTGTTTTTTGGCCACAATCATAAACGCTACATTTGGAGAGGAGTCAACAAGGCCTATGATGTAAGGTACGAAGGCAGATCGTTGATGTTTTGGGGATGCGTGAGCTACAAAAGGCAAAGGAAATTTGGTCAAAATTGATGGCAAGATGAATGCAGTATGTTATAAAAAAAACTGGAGGAACATTTGCATTCATCAGTCAGGAAGCTGTGCATGGGACGTACTTGGACATTCCAACATGACAAGGATCCAAAGCACAAGGCCAAGTCGATCTGTCATTGGCTACAGCAGAATAAAGTGAAGGTTCTGGAGTGGCCATCTCAGTCTCCTGACCTCAATATCATTGAGCCTCTCTGGGGAGATCTCAAACGTGCAGTTCATGCAAAACAGCCCAAGAATTTACAGGAACTGGAGGCTTTTACCAAGAGGAATGGGCAGCTTTACCATCCGAGAAGATAAAGAGCCTCATCCACAAATACCACAAAAGACTTCAAGCTGTCATTGATGTTAAAGGGGGCAATACACGGTATTAAGAACTGGGGTATGTAAACTTTTGATCAGGGTAATTTGGGTAGTTTTTGTTGCCATTATGATTTAATAAGAGTAAACACAGTTGATTGATAGTAAATGGCTTCAGCCAACACTAACATATAGTTGTTTTTAAAAATGTCTATTATATAGTATGTTCACAACTACTAAGAGAGTATCAGATATTATACAAAGGTGTATAAAATAATATAGTAAAAAATAATCACCCAAGCATATGGATAAGTCTTCCTCTACTGTCGGGGTCTAGTGCTGTGTATTTGTCTTAATATCAAATCAACAATCAAAGACCATTGGCTGTGCATATACAGTATCTCACAAAAGTGAGTACACCCCTCACATTTTGTGAGGTGTGTTAAACTTGGTGTTATTGCTCTCACTCTCTGGTCACTGGAAGTTCAACATGGCACCTCATGGCAAATAACTCTCTGAGGATCTGAAAAAAAGAATTGTTGCTCTACATAAAGATGGTCTAGGCTATAAGAAGATTGCCAAGACCCTGAAACTGAGCTGTAGCTAGTGTTGCCACCTTTTCTTCAAGTCAACCCCCGAAATTTAGCGGCGCACAGCAATTTTTTTTTATAGTATAAACTATACATATATTTTAAATAACTAACATTTCTAATCATATGACGTTAATCACAAGATTCCCCATTTACATCAGAGTCCACAGAGTTCCCCTTTTACATCTCAACCTGCACAATTCCCTTACACTGTGAGGGGGGACTCTGCAGACTCTGATGCAAGGCAGAACTTTAGGGGCTCTAACATAAGGGATGCTCTAGGAACCCTCATTTAAAGGGGAAACACTGAGTACTCTGATATACAGAGAGGACTCTGATGTAAGGGATGCTCTGAGAACCCTGATTTACCATCAGGAAAGGCAAGAGAGAGAAGGGGGAGACTTAAGTCACAGACAGGGATGGATGGTGATGGTGATCTCACTCAGCTATTGGCAGTAAGTACCTCTCATCCAGATGTATCTGAGGATGCTGGACTTCAAATTTACGGCCCCAAATTTCCTTTTCTGAAGCACAACGCCGGGGATGGCAGTGTGAGCAGACAATGAGGGGCAGGAGCAGGAGGAAGAGGAGCAGATCGAGCCCTCTCTCCTCTCCTCTCTCCTCTCCTGTCTCCTCTCCTGTCTGTATGTGGGGGGAATTGTTAGTGTTGGCTTTGGGCAGTGTGTAAGAGAGTGTAACAGACACTCTCAGCTTAGACAACTGGAAGCAGCAACCCTGCTGGGAGGCCATTGTCCATTTTGAATAATGTGTCCGGGTTTCAGGCAGTTTGAAACCCGGACAAGTGAATCCCAGACAGGTGGCAACCCTAGCTGCACCACGGTGGCCAAGACCATACAGCAGGTTCCACTCAGAACAGGCCTCGGCATGGTCAACCAAAGAAGTTGAGTGCACATGCTCAGCGTCATATACAGAGGTTGTCTCTGGGAAATAGACATATGAGTGCTGCCAGCATTGCTGCAGCGGTTGAAGGGGTGGGGGGTCAGCCTGTGAGTGCTCAGACCATACACCCTGCATAAAATTGGTCTGCATGGCTGTTGTCCCAGAAGAAAGCCTCTTCTAAAGATGATGCACAAGAAAGTCTGCAAACAGTTTGCTGAAGACAAGCAGACTAAGGACATGGATTCCTGGAACTGTGTCCTGTGGTCTGATGAGACTAAGATAAACTTATTTGGTTCAAGATGGTGTCAAGCGTGTGTCGCGGCAACCAGGTGAGGAGTACAAAGACAAGTGTGTCTTGCCTACAGTCAAGCTTGGTGGTGCGAGTGTCATGGTCTGGGGCTGCATGAGTGCTTCCGGCACTGGGGAGCTTCAGGTCATTGAGGGAACCATGAATGCCAACATGTACTGTGACATACTGAAGCAGAGCATGATCCCCTCCCTTCGGAGACTGGGCCGCAGGGCAGTATTCCAACATGATGACCCCAAACACACCTCCAAGATGACCACTGCCTTGCTAAAGAAGCTGAGGGTAAACGTGATGGACTGTCCAAGCATGTCTCCAGACCTAAACCCTATTGAGCATCTGTGGGGCATTTTCAAACAGAAGGTGAAGGAGCGTAAGGTCTCTAACATCCACCAGCTCTGTGATGTTGTCATGGATAAGTGGTAGAGGACTCCAGTGGCAACCTGTGAAGGTCTGGTGGGGTCCATGCCCAAGTGGGTTAAGGCAGTGCTGGAAAGTATGGTTACCACACAAAATAGTGACACTTTGGCCCAATTTGGAAATGTTCACTTAGGGGTGTACTCCCTTATGTTTCCAGCGGTTTAGACATTAATGGCTGTGTGAGTTATTTTGAGGGGACAGCAAATTTACACTGTTATACAAGCTGTACACTCACTACTTTACATTGCAGCAAACAAAGTATAATTTCTTTAGTGTTGTCATATGAAAAGATATAATAAAAAATATATATAAAAATGTGAGGGGTGTACTCACTTTTGTGAGACACTGTATATTCCCCCACAACAACCTTACAATTGTTACCAGCTGTGTTTCTGTCACACTTCACTTACTTCAGTGCTAATTAATAAAATCCTTACAGATGCACTGAACACACAGTGCAATTCATGGATCATGAAGTGCTAATTGTAAAGATTCCTCATATCAGCTGCCCATATGAGAGACACTACGTTATGGATGGAGCACCAGCTAACTGCTAAAACAAGAAAATACGTTATTCATTAAATATTTTGTTGTTTAGTAGTACAATTTTTCTGTAGAACAATAAAATAGTTTGGTTATTATGGCAGATCTGTGTTTGAGGTTGATAATCCGCTGGTAAAAAAAAATAAAAAAGTATTTGAAGAGGATTTTACAAGTAGAGCACCCAGGAAGGCTCAAAATTTGGTGTGTTCTCATATACAACTAGAGATTTTAGGAACAGAGAGTGAAGTGATGGGGCTTTAAAAAGTTGGTATTGGCATTTGTTTGTTCCCCACATGCTTCTCTGTTCCCCCACTTGCTTCTGCGTTCCTCTGCTACTCCTCTAACCCCCCCCCCCCATGCTCATCTGTTCCCCCTGCTCATCTGTACCCTTGTGCTTCTCTGGCCCCTGTGCTCCTCTGGTACCCCCCTGCTCCCCTGCGTGCTCCTCTGGTCCTCCCCGTGCTCCCCTGCATGCTCCCCTGTTCCGTGGAGAGAAGAGAACCATCAGCGAAAGAAGACATCAGTGGAGGGAGAAGAACCGGAAGATGGAGACATTGCCAGTGTTAGAAGAAATCGGAAGGAGAAGAGACGCCAGAGCTGATTTAATAAATTACTTTGTCAAAAACCTGTGTACTGTATTTGTTTTTGACACTTTTTTTGGGTGAATGGGTAGGGGTACCCCATACTCTTACCCATACTCATTCACATAGGGTGGGGGCCGGATCTGAGGGCACCCTTGTTAAAGGGGGCTTCCAGATTCCGATAAACCCCCCGCCCGCAGCCCCTGACAACCAAAGGCCAAGGTTGTCAGGAGGAGGCCCTTGTCCTCATAAACATGGGGACAAGGTGCTTTGGGGTTGAGGGGCAGGTCCCCCCTGTCCCAAAGCACCCACCCCCCCAATGATGAGGGCATGTGGCCTGGTATGGTCTTGGAGGGGGGTCACTCGCTCGTCCCGCCCCTTTCCTGACCTACCGGGCTGCGTGCTCAAATAAGTGTCTGGTATGGATTTTGGGGGGGACCCCACGCCAATTTATTTGGCATGGGAGTCTCCTTAAAATGCTCTTGGGGGGAAACACACGCAATTTTTTTTTTTCATTTTAGTGAAAGTTTCCCTTCAAGATCCTCAGAGGACATGTCACACCGCAAGTCAGATCATCATGATCCAACTTATGGTGCAACTTCTATTCAAATCAATGGGTTCTTATAGAGAACCATTCATTTCAAATAGAGGCAGAGAACCGCTGCTATAAGCTAGCGTGGCTAAAAGTACAATAATGCCAATGCAAAAAGCTACTAAAAGCACCTTTTTACAGCCGATTTTTGCTGGCGTTGGTAGTGGCTTTGCAGCTCATTTTTTCTAACACCTCTTGTGCATGAGGTCTAAAGCTGGCCACACACATTAGTCTAATTGTACAATCCCTATAAAATACCCCTGAGAGTCCATCCAGTTCAACCACAAAAAAATAAACAAACAAAATAAAAAACACAGTACAATCCCATACACCCAACTCCATACCCACAGTTGATCCAGAGGAAGGCAAAAAACCACAGCAGAGCATGAGATCCGATTTGCTACAGCAGGGGAAAAAATTCCTTCCTGATCCCCCATGAGGCCATCGGATTTACCCTGGATCAACTTTACCTACAAATCTTAGTACTCAGTTATATTATGTACATTTTACGTAAGTATCCAGGCCTTTCTTAAAGCAATCTACTGAGCTGGGCAGAACCACCTCTGGAGGGAGTCTGTTCCACATTTTCACAGCTCTTACTGTAAAGAAATCTTTCCGTATTTGGAGATGAAATCTCTTTTCCTCTAGACGTAAAGAGGACCCCCTTGTCCTCAGTGTTGACCGTAAAGTGGAGAACTCAACACCAAGTTCACTATATGGACCCCTTATATATTTGTACATGTTGCTCATATGACCCCTTATTCTCCTCTTCTCAAGAGTGAATAAATTTAGTTCATCTAATATTTCCTCATAGCTGAGCTCCTCCATGCCTCTTATCAGTTTGGTTGCCCTTCTCTGCACTTTCTCCAGTTCCCCAATATCCTTTTTGAGAACTGGTGCCCAAAACTGAACTGCATATTCTAGATGAGGTCTTACTAATGATTTGTACAGGGGCAAAATGATATCTCTGTCTCTGGAGTCCATACCTCTCTTAATACAAGAAAGGACTTTGCTCGCTTTGGAAACCGCAGCTTGGCATTGCATGCCATTATTGAGCTTATGATCTACCAAAACCCCCAGAACCTTCTCCACTACAGATCCCCCCAGTTCTACTCCTCCTAGTATGTATGATGCATGCATATTCTTAGCCCCCAAGTGCATAACTTTACATTTATCAACAATTTATCAACATTAAGCCCAGGTTCACACTGGGTACGTTTTGCTTCGATTTGAGATGCGATTTCACATGTGAAATCGCATCTCAAATCGCCGGCATTTGCCGGCAATTGTCGGCAATGACACCGTCCTAATCGGTGCGACGCCGCATTTGCGGCGCTGCACCGATTTCAAAAAGTAGTTCCTGTACTACTTTTTGCGATTTCTGGCCGCGATTTACATTGACATCTGTGCAGAAACCTGCACAGATGTCTCTTAAATCGCGGCTGAAATCGGGACTGCCGGCGGGAGTGAAATCGTGCGAGTTCAGCTGAACTCGCACGGCTTCACTCCCGCAGCCCAGTGTGAACCAGGGCTCAACCTCATCTGCAAAACAGTCACCCAATTAGACAGAGCATTGAGGTCGACTTGTAAATTGGAGACATCCTGTAAGGACGTGAGGGCCTAACTAAACAGCCTAATACCCGAAGGGAAAACTGGCATGTTTGCTTTTGGTTAGGAAAACTGGCCCTGTGTATGCTCCATAGCAGTTTTCCCGACAGGAAAACTGCGAGCAAAAAAAAATAGAACTTGTTCTTTTTTTTCCCGTTGTGATTCTCTGCGTTTTTTGCTCGGCAGTTTTCCTATGGGAAACACTGCATTGGAGCATACAAACGGATGGATTTCCCGACCAAAGCTGTCATGGCAGTTTTCCTGTCGGGAAAACCGGCCGTGTGTACACGGGGAAAAGCAACCAAGCAGGTTCTCGGTTTTCCCCTCGGTTTTCCCGGTGGACTTTTGACCACCGGGAAAACCGATCGTGTGTACGAGGCATTAACCACTTAAGGACCAGCCCATGTACATATACGTCCACAATATGGCACGTACAGGCACATGGGCGTATGGGTACGTCCTCCCCTATTAGCGGGTGGGGGGTCCGATCGGGACCCCCCCCGCTACATGCGGAGGTCGGGTCCGCTCGGGGAGCGATCCGGGACCACGGCGCGGCTATTTGTTTATAGCCGCTCCGTCGCGATCGCTCCCCGGAGCTGAAGAACGAGGAGAGCCGTGTGTAAACACGGCTTCCCCGTCCTTCACTATGGCGGCGCATCGATCGCGTCATTCCCTTTATAGGGAAGACACGATCGATGACGTCATTCCTACAGCCACACCCCCAAACAGTTGTAAACACATACACAGTGATCCCTAACTCCTACAGCGCCGCCTGTGGTTAACTCCCAAACTGCAACTGTCATTTTCACAATAAAGAATGCAATTTAAATGCATTTTTTGCTGTGAAAATGACAATGGTCCCAAAAATGTGTCAAAATTGTCCGAAGTGTCCGCCATAATGTCGCAGTCACGAAAAAAATTGCTGATCGCCGCCATTAGTAGTAAAAAAATAAAAAAAAATAAAAATGCAATAAAACTATCCCCTATTTTGTAAACACTATAAATTTTGCGCAAACCAATCGATAAACGCTTATTGCGATTTTTTTTACTAAAAATAGGTAGAAGAATACGTATCGGCCTAAACTGAGGAAAAAAAATGTTTTTATATATGTTTTTGGGGGATATTTATTACAGCAAAAAGTAAAAAATATTGCTTTTTTTTCAAAATTGTTGCTCTATTTTTGTTTATAGCGCAAAAACTAAAAACCGCAGATGTGATCAAATACCACCAAAAGAAAGCTCTATTTGTGGGGAAAAAAGGACGCCAATTTTGTTTGGGAGCCACGTCGCACGACCGCGCAATTGTCTGTTAAAGCGACGCAGTCCCGAACTGTAAAAACCCCTTGGGTCTTTAGGCTGCATATTGGTCCGGGGCTTAAGTGGTTAAGCAGAGTTTTTTGCCCAGTTTATCAGCCAGGCCCACAATATAAATCACACAAAAAAGGGGGTATTCATGTTAAAGTGTATGTAAAAACATTTCTGTTCAGTTTCTGATAGAGTGGGAAGTGGTTAGATCTCATCTCACATTTTTATTGCAGACTGCATCCTGTTGGGGAAATTCACTCCTCTTTGTGCCTTGGTGACCATTGTCCCTAACAGAGAAAGTTATGGGAAATCCAAAATTTTAAAGTGGACATCAGAGCAAGAAGTCAAGAAAAATCCTCAAACAGGGACACCTGTTCTATTTACAACAGCAGCAGGTTGAAACAAAAAAAAAATTCACAGATCCCTGCATCCACACAAGTGATTTGTATCCTGACAGTCAAAATACACCGGGGTGGATTCAGGTAGGGGCGCGCACTACTACGGAGGCGCAGCGTACCGTTTTTACACTACGCCTCCGTAAATTACCTGCGCTACGCTTCATTCACGAAGCAGTAGCTCCGTAATTTGCGTGTGCGCTCCGGAAAACTGCCCGGCGTAAGCGCGCGGAATTTAAATGATCCCGTAGGGGGCGTGGATCATTTAAATTAGGCGCGTTCCCGCGCCGAATGTAGTGCGCATGCTCCGTCGGGAAACTTTCCCGACGTGCATTGCTGTAAATGATGTCGCAAGGACGTCATTTGCTTCAACGTTAACGTAAATGGCGTCCAGCGCCATTCAGGATTCACTAACGCAAACAACGTAATTTTTAAAAATCACGACGCGGGAACGACAGGTATACTTAGCATTGGCTGCCCCTGCTAATAGCAGGAGCAGCCTTACATAGAACCCGACAAACGCAAACAACGTAAAATGCGAACGCAGGGCGCGCGTACGGTTGTGAAGCGGCGTGAGTATGCAATTTACATACTCTACGCTGACCACTACGGGAACGCCACCTAGCGGCCATCGTAAGAATGCAGCCTACGATATGACGGCATAAGAGCCTTATGCCACTCATATCTTAGGCTGCAGTCGGCGTATCGACCTTTCTGAATCAGGAGCAGTCGATACGCCGGCGCAACTAAGCAATTGCGCTGCGTATCTATGGATACGCAGACGCAATTGCTTACTGAATCTACCCCACTGATCAGAGCTGCAGCCATTGGCTGGAGGCGCTGATCAAATGTTGGTTTTCCAGCAAGATCTTTAGAAGCTGGTCTAACAACCATTTTTTGTTGAACAAGTAGGGGTACACATGTACCAAAATTCAGCCAACAAATTTCGATACCTGTATACCCAGCTTAATATGGGAATTCTGTTTGTTTTCTGTTCATTCAGAGATTTCCTCTCATTTCCTGTTGCATCAAGAAGTTAGAATGTTCATGGAAATATACCCAGACAGTTAAAAAAAAATTATCTTATAGGTGTTTTAAAGGATATGTTTACCTTTGGGAACATTTCACATGTTCCCACTGCTGCAGCCACTGGTCAGTAGTCGTAGTAGAACTGCTGTTCAAGAAAACAAGAAGCTTCTTATGCCTCGAACACACGACCGGTTTTCCCGTCGGGAAAACTGCCATGAGAGCTTTTGGCCGGGAAAACCGGCTGTGTGTATGCTCCATCGCAGTTTTCCCGACAGGAAAACTGGTGGAAAAAAGAGAACCAGCTCTCTTTTTTCCCGCCGGGACCGGCGGTCTTTTTCCTGAGCCAGTTCTCTTTTTTTCACCAGTTTTCCTGTTGGGAAAACCGCTATGGAGCATACACTCGGCCGGTTTTCCCGGCCAAAAGATCTCCCGACTAACCTTCACTTTCTGTCCCTTAGTCAAAATAGGAAGTGAGAGGAAATCCCAGCAAAATAAGGGAATTCCCCCTTTCCTCAGTTACCAGTTACTAGTGTCCCCATTGGAAGATTTCCCCTTTATTACTTTGGGGATTTACTTTCAATGATAATGGTGAACAGAACAAATAGAGAGGGTGAATCTCCATAATGGGGACAGGTGTTCTAACCCATCTTCACTCAATCCAAAACTAAAATAAAATATTTTGCCTCTAGTTATACTTTAACCACCTTTGGACTCATTATATATCGCTACTTTGAAGAGGAATACCGTTGTTATGGCAGCAGCCAAGAGTGGGTGGTCCCGTTTCAGATAAAAGTGGTCTCTGTGGCGGATTCGCCACGAGGTCACTTTTATCGGCGTCGGGAGAGGGGCGATCGCATCTGTTTTCTTGTGTGTTGTGGAGACAAATGAGGGGAAGATGGCCCCCACCGTCTCCATACCACTGCAGAGCAGAAGCGACGTCAAAACGTCACTTCCGCTCAATGATCTTAAAGACACATTTTTTTAAATTACATTAAATAAATTTAATTTTTTTAATGCATATTAGTGTCTTTTTGACCCCAGATCTCATATTTCAAGCTTTTTTTCTTGTTTACATTCCTTGTAATAGGAATAAAAATGAGTTTTTTTGTTTTTTTAACGAACAGTGTAAACAAATTTAATAAAAGGTAAAATAAATAATAGAAAAAAATATTTAAACACTCCCTGTCCCGACGAGCTCACGTGCAGAAGCAAAACACATACATGAGCAGTGCCCGCATATGAAAACGGTGTTCAAACCACACATGTGAGCAAGAGCAATAATTCTAGCCCTAGACTTCCGACTTGTTAGACCTCAAGTCGCCCCAAGTCGCTTGACATCAGTAATCTTATGTAAGTCAATGAGAGCCGTCTTAATGTACACTACTGAAGTCGCTCCGACTTCAGAAAAGGTTTCTGTACTACTTTAAGGCGACTTCTAGGCAACTTGTACCCATAGATTTCAATGGAAGTTGCTCCAACGTCAGATCACCATCTTAACTGAAGCAACTTTACAGGAAAAGAAAATAGTTTACTCAGGCAAACCCCTCCCTCCCACAGAGCTGATTATTCTGTGATTGGCCACAGCCAAAGTGGCCTGTCCTGGAGGCAACTTTAAGTCGTGTTGTAAGTTGCTCCAAGTCGTGCTGAAGTCGCCTTGCAAAGTCGCGCTGTAAGTCGGGTTGCCCTGTGTGAACTGGCACTAAAGCTAGTGCATTGTTGGTTCACTTACCTTTTCCTTCGATTTCCCTTCTAATAAATGTTTTATTTTGTTGTCTAAATTTCTCACTTCCTGTTTCTCCTCAGTAAGCTGTTCTGGCTGACTAACCCCCCAGCCAGAACATGGAGACAATCATACTGAGGAGAAACAGGAAGTGAGAAATTCAAACAAAGAAAAAAAAATTTAGAAGGGAAATCAAAGGAAAAGGTAAGTGAACCAACAATGCACTAGCTTAAAGGGACCTATTTAGAAAATAAAAAACAAACCTTTACAACCCCTTTAACCACTTAAGGACTAAGGCTGCATTCACACCTGAGCGTCGGTCGTTCGGTCGTTTTTTTCGGCGTTTTTTTCCGGCGTTTTGTCGCGCGTATTCATGCTTATTTGCGCGTTTGCATACATCGTTGTCCGACGTTTATGTACTTCGACGTTTTTTATTTTAGCCAATAGGAAAAATTATCATCTTTTCATCACTTGTTGCTATGTTGGTAGATTTTTTTAATCTTCTGCCTGGGTGAAAAGTTCTATTGATTAAAGCGACAAAACGCCCGTAGCAAACGCTCGTTGTCACGCAAGTCGCTTGATTCGAGCGTTTCCATTACTTTCTATGGGAAATGGAAACGCTCAAATATGCCCAAACCGCCCGATACGCGCGACAAAAAAGGGTCCGGAACTTGTTTGAGCCGCAGGCGTTCGGCGTTTCGGTGTTCGGCGTGGAGATGTGAACCATCTCCATAGAGAATAATGTTATTTTTCCCCTCTAGCGTCTTTGAGCGTCGCGCTTGAGGCGACAAAACGCCTAGGTGTGAATGCAGCCTAAGCCTCTTTCTGAGATTTGGTGTTTACAAGTTAAAAACTAACCTTTACAACCCCTTTAAGCTTAAATAGGCTTGAGAAATCATCAGGTGTAATATCACAATAATAATATTTTTAATAATAATTAAAAAAAACAAATTTTATATCAAAGCAAAAACCATTTTGGGTAATACTCACGAAAGGCATTCCTTGAGTGACTGTTGGTCTTCCATAGATAAGAATTGTTCTGTTCTCCTGAAGAAGGAAACAAGACATGATCATTTTGCTCACACAGCATTTAACCAAATGGGGTATGTAGGTCTAATTATAGCTTTATTAAAGAAATGTATTATATTACTACTAGACAGATAATGTTTAGCTTACCTATGCAGTACGAAGCCATGGAGTAGTAGTCCAACATGAAAGGCATAGTCAGCCAGCTGGGCAAGGGAACGCACTTTAGGGTGTGTTTGCAGTTCTAAGCTAGTTGACATGCTTAAATTATGACACCAGTAGGAGAATGCGCTGTAATCGCCAACATTTCTTTTCCATAGCTCCCATCTAGCATTTGCTCAGCAGAATTCCCAGCTGGGTTCTAAGGCTCCTCTCTCTCTCCTCTTTAAGATTTTCTAGTAAAAGGTGAGCAGACATTAAAGAAACAGAGAACTTTCAAGTTCAGCTTTCAAGGCTGATCACATGGTGTGACCCTGAGCAGTGTAGGACACATTCACCAGCTGCCTGCAAAAGGAAGCCAAAGGACTGGACAGTGACCCAAATGCCACTGTGGGAAGTAACAGACATCCAAGAGCTTGGCATTCAAGTTTAGCTACCGAACACACCCTTGTGAGGGGGCACAGCTGCAGATTATGCTGCTCAAAAAAGGGAAAGAAGGACAAGGAAAGGTTATGTACAATGTGAACATCTCTAACTCTACAACTGTGCTCATTGAGTACGTAGCTGCGAAGTATCAAGAATGCATTTGATCGTGTGTACACTGCCACATACATTCTTTGAAAGAACATAGAAAAATCTAAGAAGATCCTTTACACTCCAGCGTCTTTCAGCACAGCAGGAACATTGTACAGCAGAACAATGACAACATCTATCTGCTTCACTGCCCATTCATACCCTAAATACATTCATTAACCTTTTTCATTTCCAGTGACGTACATGAAATTCAGCCATTTCTGTAGCTAACATAACATTTTGGACTTTGTGGGCCAGATTCTCAAAAGAGATACGACGGCGTATCTCCAGATACGCCGTCGTATCTCTGAGTCTGGGCGGTCGTATCTATGCACCTGATTCTTAGAATCAGTTACGCATAGATTTCTATTAGATCCGACCGGCGTAAGTCTGTTACGCTGTCGGATGTTAACTGCATATTTACGCTGGCCGTTAGTGGCGTGTACGCTGATTTACACCTAGAAATATGTAAATCAGCTAGATACGTGAATTCACGAACGTACGCCTGGCCGACGCAGTACAGATACGCCGTTTACGTTAGGCTTTTCCCGGCGTAAAGTTACCCCTGCTATATGGTGGCGTACAATCGGCGTACCAATGTTAAGTATGGACGTCGTTCCTGCGTCAATTTTTTTATATTTTACGTCGTTTGTGTAAGTCGTCCGTGAATGAGGCTGGACGTCATTTACGTTCATGTCGAAACCAATATGTCCTTGCGGCGTACTTTAGAGCAATGCACACTGGGATATTCCACGGACGGCGCATGCGCCGTTCGTGAAAAACGTCAATCACGTCGGGTCACAAGTTATTTACATAAAACACGCCCCCCTGTTCCAAATTTGAATTAGGCGGGCTTGCGCCGGCCTATTTACGCAACGCCGCCGCAACTTACGGAGCAAGTGCTTTGAGAATACAGCACTTACCCATCTAAGTTGCAGAGGCGTAACGTGAATAGGATACGTTACGCCCGCACAACAATACGCCGATCTACGAGAATCTGGCCCTGTTACTTTAGGGCAGGGGTGCCCAACCTTTTGAAGGCGGAGGGCCACTTAAGCGACTTAGTAACCAGTCGCGGGCCACAATGAGCGGAGTGGGCAGATGACAGATCTGTGTCCAGTCTGCATATGCAAAGCAGACACAGCCCAATCTACTCTATGGGCCCTCCGATCCAATCAGATAGTCTTTTTTTTAGTAGATCGGATTGGAGGTAGGCAGGTGTAAATGGACAGAAGTCTGTTTACATCTGCCGCTCCATAGAGGTGATTAGAGGGTCCAATTGGGTCGGACCGATCATGTGAAAGGGGCCTAAGGCTGCTTTTACACTGATGGTCTGCAGTCAATTGCGGCGCAGTGTACCTGTGGTTTTCCCGCCGGTTAGCTGCACTTTGGTATAGACGTCTATTATATTCTGCAGGTGTGGTGCACTCTCTGAAAAGTCGCTTGCTTCCTCTACCGCCAGCTTAATTTACAACACTGATGCTCTTGGATGGCAGGTCGGCAACCTGCTATCTGGGCTTGCCAACCAGCCATCCCAGAGCAGGAGGTCGCGGGCCACATCAGAGGGCTCCGCGGGCCACATGTGGCCCCCGGGCCACTGGTTGGGCACCCCTGCTTTAGGGGAACAGCGCAATATCTAGGGGCTGACTACAAATGAGAAGTATCAAGAAACATATCACCTTAATTTATTTTTACTTTACAAATTTTCCCTATAGGAAATAAAATAAATAACATGCAATGATGAATACGTTTTGACAGGGCCACCAGAAACTATACGTTATATGTAAAAGTGGTTTATGTAAAAGTTATGCAAGAAATATTTCAAAATAAACTGATACTGTGGGGAGTAGTAATGTTAACCGCTTCCCGAACGCCGCATGCCGATATACGTTGGCAGAATGGCACAGGTTGGCAAATGGGCGTACCTATACGTCCCTTTGAATTTGCTGCCCAGCGGGCACGCGTCGCCGGAAGCGTGCCTGCCTTATGCCTCGGGAGTGATCACCAGAGGCCCCGCGATTGCGGTCAGGAGAGGCAGAACGGGGAAATGCAAACAAGGCATTTCCCTGTTCTGCCTAGTGACAGGACAGTGATCTACTGCTCCCTGTCATCGGGAGCAGTGATCACTGTCATGTCACTGGTAGCCCATCCCCCCCACAGTTAGTACACATCCCTAGGACACACTTAAAGGGGTTGTAAAGGTTTGTTTTTTATTTTCTAAATAGGTTCCTTTAAACTAGTGCATTGTTGGTTCACTTACCTTTTCCTTCGATTTCCCTTCTAAATGTTTTTTTTCTTTGTCTGAATTTCTCACTTCCTGTTTCTCCTCAGTAAGCTTGTCCTCATCATCATATTTTTGCCACCCAAATGCATTATTTTAAAATTTTCTACATTAAACCTCATTTGCCATGTAGTTGCCCACCACAATAATTTGTTGAGATCTTGTAAGGTTTCAACATCCTGCGGAGAATTTTTTTGCCCTGCTTAGCTTTGTTTCGTCCGCAAATACTGAGATTGAGCTGTTTATCCCATCCTCCAGATCATTTATGAATAAATTAAATAGGATTGGTCCCAGGACAGAACCCAATCCATGTACTCACCCTATGGTTCATGCCAACAGACCTTAGTTTGTACAATAAACATTTATGGGAAATTGTATCAAATGCCTTTGCAAAATCCAGATACACCACATCTACTGGCCTTCCTTTATCTAGATGGCAGCTCACCTCCTCATAGAAGGTTAATAGATTGGTTTGGCGAGAACGATTCTTCATGAATCCATGCTGATTACTGCTAATAAAACCATTTTCTCTACGAAAATCTTGTATATAGCCCCTTATTATCCCCTCCAAGAGCTTGCATACTATTGATGTTAGGCTAACTGGTCTGTAATTCCCAGGGATGTATCTTGGCCCTTTTTTAAATATTGGTGCTACATTGGCTTTTCTCCAATCAGCTGGTACCATTCCAGTCAGTAGACTGTTGGTAAAAATTAGGAACAATGGTTTGCCAATTACTTGACTGAGTCCCTTAAGGACCCTTGGGTGCAAGCCATCTGGTCCCAGTGACTTATTAATGTTAGGTTTTTCAAGTCTAGTTTCTAATTCTATCCTCTGTTAGCCATGAGAGTGCTTCCTGTGACATGTCATGGGGATAAACGGTTCCTTCCGCCCAGTCTATGTTTGGATAATTAAAATCCCCCATTATAATGACATTTCCCATCCTTCCTGCTAATCCAAATTGTGATAGGAGGTCCGCCTCCCCTCCTCCCTCTGGTTAGGGGGCCTATAGCATACTCCCGGTATTACTTTCCCCTTAGTTTCCTCCCTTTGTATCTCTACCCATACGGATTTCACCTCCTCCCTTTCTCCCTTAGTGATGTCATCTCCCACATTCACTTGTACAGTAAAACCTTGGATTGTGAGCATAATTTGTTCCAGAAACATGCTTGTAATTCAAAGCACTTGTATATCAAAGCAAATTTCCCCATAAGAAATAATGGAAACTCAGATGATTTGTTCCACAGCAATGTATTCATAAGTTCTTCAGTTTATATTCCATGTAAAAAGATTATAGCAATGTGATAAGTTGTGTAACCATAAAATGTCCACCCACAAATAGAAGCCTCCACAAGGGGATTAGAAGCAAAATCCAGCAGGAGCTACAGAGTATAAAAGAGAAGAGAGATGCCTCTAAGTGTAGCAATATGTTGCTAAATGTTGTACCTTCATTAAATGTAACCATATTGCTACACTTAGGGGTGCCTCTCTTCTCTTTTATACTCAGTTGTGACATGACGCTACTCTTGTATCAAGTCAAAATGTATTAAAAAATGTTGCTCGTCTTGCAAAACGCTCTCAAACTAAGTTACTCCTAAACCAAGGTTTTACTGTACATAATTTTTGATATATAGGCATAACCCTCCTTTTTTACCCTCTCTATCCTTGCGATATAGGGAATGCCCTTGAATGGTTGCCAGCCAATCATGAGAGCTGTTGGACAAGGTCTCTGAAATTCCTACAAAATCTAAATCCTACTTGTACAATAGCAGCTCTAGTTCTCCCAACTTGTCCGCCAGACTGCTGGCATTGGTGGACATGCCCCGCAGTTTAGACCGGTCGCATACTGTTTCCTTATTAGGTGTTCTGAGGTTATAAATAAGACTTGTTACTGTACTTACCTCGGGTTTTGGTGGTTTAGTCAACCTCCCACTAATGCCCCCAATACTACCCTTGAAATTTGTTCTGCGCTGACTATCTCTTCCTCTGTACCCTTCCCCCTGTCGCCTAGTTTAAAAGCCCCTCCAGCTTGTCGGCCATCTTCACTCCCAGAAGATCTGCACCCTCCTCATTTAAGTGCAGTCCATCCCTGCTAAAGAGCTGGTAACTGACTGAGAAGTCGGCCCAGTTCTCCAGGAACGCAAATCCCTCTTTTCTACACCAGCTCCTCAACCCCTTGTTTACTTCCCTAATCTCCCTATGCCTTTCTGGTGTGGCTTGAGGTACTGGTAGTATTTCTGAGAATACTACCTTGGAGAATCTTTTCCTCAATTTAGTTTCTAAGTCCCTAAAATCGTTTTTTAGGACACTTCATGTTCCTCTGACTTTGTCATTGGTGCCAACCTGCACCATGACAGCCGGGTCTTCGCCAGCCTCTCCCAGTAATCTGTCCACCAGATCCGTGATGTGCCAAACCCAAGCGCCTGGTAGACAACATACAGTTTGGCGCTTCAGGTCTTTGTGACAGATTGCCCTCTCTGTCCTTCTGAGAATTGAGTCCCCTCTCTACCCTCCCTGTCTTTTCTTTCCCTTGGCTTTACTCCTGACCTCACTGGAGGAGTTATTCCCCTGGCAGTTAGGGGAGTTATTCAACTGGCAGCTAAAGGAGTTACTCAGCTCCAGCAATGCTGGTCCCTGACTGGTTTCACCAACATCACACAATGGGTGTAATTATTGGGATGTTCCAGCCCAGGACCGGCCTCCCTAGCACTTTTCCCTCTACCTTTCCTGACTGTCGCCCAGCTACTCTCCTTTGGTGCCTTCCCCTCTTTATCTCCACCCGCCTCTGTGCTGGCCCCTGCTGGCACCTGGCGGGTATGATCCCAACTCTCCTTCGGTATGGAGAATCTTCTCAGTGTTGACAGTTGCTTCCCTAGATTCAGAACCTGGGCTTCCAGGGAAACACTGTGCTTACATTTTGCACAGCAGTATTTGCCCTGGATCAAATGACCAAGGAACGCATACATGCCGCAAGATGTACACTGAGTCAGTTCTCCACACCTGCTGGGCATTGTACCTACTAATTTAATGGGGATTGGGGATTAAGTCATGTCCAAATTAACTAACAACTAGCTTTCTGACACTAATATGCAACAATACACAGGTACTCGCAGCACACATGCACTCACACCACACGTGCACTCACAGCACACGTGCACTCACAGCACTTGGGTACTCACAGCACACATGCACTCACAATACACGGGTACTCACAGCATACATGCACTCACAGCACACGTGCACTCACAGCACTCGTGCACTCACAGTACACAGTTACTCACAGCACACGGGTACTCAGCACACGAGCACTCACAACACACATGTACTCACAGCACAAGGGTACTCACAGCACACATGCACTTGCAGCACACGGGTACTCTCAGCACATGTGCACTCGCAGCACACGTACACTCTCAGCACTCTGTACTCACAATACACAGGTACTCACTATACACATGTACTCACAATACACACAATACACAGGTACACACAATACACAGGTACCCAAAATACCCAGGTACTCAAAATACACAGGTACTCACAATACACACACAATACTCAGGTACTCACAATCACTGCTCGGCGGGCGTCATCCTAATAAAGGTTCATGGCCAGTTCTGTGATCAGCCGGACTGGAACCTGATACAGGTGCGCGGCACTTTCAACTTAGTCTCCCTCTCACTCAGCCAGGGGAATGTTGGAGCCATTAAACTTGGGCACCAGGGGCAGAGCTGATCCTAGCTTTGCCACTTTTCTATGATGGTGCCTGTTGCTCCTTCCACACCCTCTGCCAACTGTTGCCAAGTTTTGGGAGGTGCAGTGTGGTGCGGCAACAGTAATTACACAGACTCCGGTTGCAGAGAACAGAACCTGTATTAATGCAGAATCCAGTATTTCACAACAGGCACCCCACCAGAAACACTCACGGCAAGTAACAGTAACAGCAACATTTAGCAGAACAGGTCTTAGATGTGCCAACAGTGTCTGTCTTGAGGGGCAGAATATGGCCTGGCCATTCCAGGCCCAAATGGGGAGGTCTCCAGGTAGGATCCTTATTATTTCCCTACTCATCAGGAACCTCTCCCTGACGCTAGTCAATGTCCTTGTCAGACAGGTGACCTATCCCTACACTACCCACACACAAAATGCATACCAAGCCTGGGAGCCAGGGACTTAAATAGACTCTGACTGACCCAAGATGGCTGTCACATGGAGTGGCAGCATCCAATCGAATAGCTTCTTCAGTGATACTGGAAACCATAAAGGAACGATTTTAATCTTGACTTTCTCTCGCCTGCAATGCCACTGCAGTTGAACGCCACCTGCAGTGGAGGAAATAGACTGCACGTGCCTACAGGTGAAATAAGGATAATGGTGACTCACTACTGTACTCACATCACAACAAAGTGTGGGCAGGGCCTAGGTTGGGTACCTTGTATTAGGGAGGAAGTAATTGAATGCAGTGTATATATGTCAGGGAAGGTTCCCCCTGCTGGTGTTACTGCCTGGTATTTGGCGTGCAGTACTGTGGCCCACCACCAGGTGTCTCCCGACAGCCTTGGACTGTCGGGGGAGTTCTTCCCTGGTGGTGCTATGTTATCCTTGGGCTGCAGTACTGGCGTCCACCAGCGGGGGATTCTTAGCAGTGTGGAGCACACAGCCCTTCCTGCGTTCAGGTGTAACCTGAACGTAATTAACAGGCTTATATATACCCGGCGTGTGCAATCAGTCCTCGCCCTGGTATCGGTCTACTTACCCTGATCTTGTATTTGACCCTGATTTCTGGACTTGATCCCTGGACCTGATCCTGATCCCGATCCTTGATCCCTGCCTGGACTTGTCCTCCCTGTGTCCTGATTCCTGTCCCCATCCTTACCCATCTACTGACCTCCCATGTGTATGACCTCGGCTTGGCTCGTTTATGAATACGGTATTCCCCTTTATTTGTACATACTGTTTGTCGTTTTATTGTGCACTGGTGGTTCACACATTTGTAAATAAACACCTTTTATTTCACTACTCACCTTGTTTGGTTCCTCTGTGCGGTCACACAGTCTGATCTACCAGCATTCTTGACAATATAGCACTAACGTCTTATAGAACGCTTACACAGTAACAAATAAGCTAATCTTCAGCACTGATATAAACAGTTCAGAGCATGTACAGTTTCCCAGCATTTACAATATATGTTACCAGAGGGTGGCTTCTATTAGCAAGGGTAGTGTCCTTTCTGGGTGTAAGCATAGGCGTGCGTGCAGGGTGTGCTAGGTGTGCAGATTCCCCGTTTAGACCCCTGATATTTCACCAAAGCCCCATAACGGGGCTCCTAAAAAAAACTTGTAAAAGAATTAAAAAAAAGAAAATTGTAAAAAATAAGAAAATAAAAAAATAAGAAAAATAAAATAAAAGCTACTGACACCGTCCACAGATCTACTGACACCATCAGTATATATACACATGCACATGCACATGCATATTCATATTGAGCTTTGAGGTGCACACCCTAATACAATAGGCTGTGCACACCTATGGGTGTAAGTAGGAAGCATTCTTGCAGTCTGCGCCAACTCCTTGTCTCCACACTGCTCGACGGAGTGTGTGTATAGAAGAAGGAATCTTCCTTAGACTATCCTCCTCTCCGGGAACCCGAGCTCTTCGCTGTGCCTCACAAGCGGGTTCCTCTTCCTACCATTCACTCACCAGAAGCATGCCAAAATGACATGTGGACCCTAATATAAAAATTGTTGCCTCACCCAAGATGGCCAATGAAGGTCACCAGAGGTTTACACATCTAATCATTTGTTGCCTTGGAGACACCAACGAAGTGTATGAGGGTTTCAATTTCCTCTAACAAACTCCATGCCATTGGTATAATGGCACAGTGCCACCTACTGGACAGCAGAACGTTTGCACCTGCCTACAAGAGTACTATGAATAAGGGTTCATGCACATGGATGCAAATATGGGCATATGCCCATACAGCATAAATTACTTCTGTATTTACAGCACCTGCAAACCCCAGCTGCAGCGTATTTCTATCTATATTACTGTATTACAAGGAACGCTGTGCTCCTGTAACCTCATATAAACTTTGGTGCTTGTTTTTCAAACACAAACACATGGATGTATGTTTCTGGGCGCAGTAAATACAGACATTGTTTTTGCCATAACGCTGTATTTGGCATAAGCCCTTAAAAACCCATACAAATCATAAAAATAAACAGTGTATAAAATAACATGATGAAAAAAATTCAAATAAAAAATTCTAATAAAACATTGAGCCCAGTGTTAAAAATGCAAATGCTTCTATTTTCTGCACTTTTTTAACTACTACTAATAAAAACAAAATATGCTAATTATTAAAAGGTTTGTAAAGGATTTTTTTTTTTAATCTTAATAGCTTCCTTTACCTTAATGCCGTGCTCTTTTCATGTCCTCATTGTTCGGTTTTGATCTCAAGTTGCTGTAATTCTTCTCTGATCTCCACACTTGCTGGTTGTCTGTTTACTGATAACCACAGTACTGGGAGCTTTCTCTCTGTGGTCACTAATCAAGGAGGTGTGATTACTGTGAGTCTAAAACCCCTCAGCACCAATCAGTTTCGTTTTACAAACCATTACTGTCCTGTATTGGCTCTGGGCCTGATTTACTATGCTCTGTGCGCTGCGCTGGTTCATGCGTTAATTAGTACTCCGGGTGGAGGCTTAATTGGGCGCATGAACCAGCGTAGCAGCCGGCGCATTGAAAGTAATATGTAAAGCCGCGCCGAACTCCCTATAGAAGTCTATGGGAGAAATCAAAAGTGTTCATTTTAAAGGCTAATCTGCAAGTTTTGTCCTAAAAAGTGTTTGGGGACCTCAGTCCTGTCCCAGGGAACATGTATCAATGCTTTTTTTATTTTTTAAAACAGCCGTTTTTTCGGGAGCAGTGAAATTAATGATTCTTAAAGTGAAACAATAAAAGTGAAATATTCCTTTAAATTTCGTACCTAGGGGGGGTGTAATGTCAGCATGTGAAATAGCGCATTTTTCCCGCACTTTGAACTGCCCCTGCACAAAAGTGACATTCAGAAGGAAAAAAGTCATTTAAAAATTCACACGCGGCTATAATGAATTGTCGGCTCTGACAATTCTAAAGGGATTCATTCATAAAACAAAACAAAAAAATGTGTAGGCTGGCGGACCGAGAAGAAGACCGGAGAAGACACAAGATGCGGACGAGAAGGCTGGCGGACGGACGGAGAAGAAGACAGGAGAAGACAACGGGCAAGATGCGGGACCAGAAGGCTGAAGGACGGACGGAGAAGATAGAAGAACACGTCGGGCAAGATGTGGACGAGAAGACCCAAGAAAGAAGCAGCGGAAGAAACCCGAAGGAAAGAAGAAAAGAAGATTTTATTAAAAGATTTGTCAAAAACCGGCTACTGTCATTTTTAACACTTTTGACATTTTTTTGGGGTGAAATGGTAGAGGTACAATGTACCCCATTACCATTTCACATAGGGGGGGGCCAGGATCTGGGGGTCCCCTTTGTTAAAGGGGTCTTCCAGATTCTGATAAGCCCCCCGCCCGCAGACCCCCACAACCACCGGGCAAGGGTTGTGGGGATGAGGCCCTTGTCCCCATCAACATGGGGACATCCTCCCCATGTTGAGGGCATGTGGCCTGGTGCGGTTCAGGAGAGGGGGGGGCCGCACTCTGTCCCCCCCTCTTTTCTGCGGCCGGCCAGGTCAACGTGCTCGGATAAGGGTCTGGTGTGGATTTTTAGGGGGACTCCACGCCATTTTTTTTTTAAATTTGGGGTGGAGTTCCCCTTAAAATCCACACCAGACCTGAAGGGTCTGGTATGGATATTTGGGGGGACCCCACGCCATTTTTTGGGGGGGGTTTTACGGCGGGGTTCCCCTTAATATCCATTCCAGACCTGAAGGGCCTGGTAATTTAATTTGGAGGGACCCCCATTTTTTATTTTTATTTTTTATTATTTTTAATGAGCAATGGCTGTATTCTTTATAGCCATGAGTACTTTAAACTTCCTTTTTTTTGTTTCACTTCAGAAATGACATCTTGTACAGGGACAGTTCTAAGCACGGGAAACATGCGTGTACCCCCTCCCCCCCCCCTGTATGAAATTTAAAGGAATATTTCACTTTTATTATTTCACTTTAACCACTTCCATACCGCGCCTATTCTGGCACTTCTCTCCTTCATGTAAAAATTATATTTTGTTCCTGGGAAATTACTCAGGACCCCCAAACATTATATATAATTTTTTAGCAGACACCCTAGGGAATAAAGTGGCGGTCATTTTTTATTTGATTTCCAACGGTATTTGCGGTCGCTGGTTCGAATCCAGCCCGTGACACCATCTGCATGGAGTTTGCATGTTCTCCCTGTGCCTGCGTGGGTTTCCTCCCACAATATAAAAACACGCTGTAAATCGGATCCGGTCTAAATAAGCCCTAATATGCAGTAGTATATTTAGGTTTTGTTCTGCCCTAGGCCTGACTACATATCTGCACCTCCTAATAGAAAAATGACCCACCCCTTCCTGTCAAGGTCACACCCTGTTTTTGTATGACCCGCCCAGTAATTTTCAGGGGACCCACACACTAGTTCTGGGGGGGAGGGGGGCACTGGATTCCCTTAACCACTTCCATACCAGGCACTTACGCACCTTCCCGCCCAAGCCAATTTTCAGCTTTCAGCACTGTCGCACTTTGAATGGCAATTGCGCGGTCATACAACACTGTACCCAAACAAAATTGGCGTCCTTTTTCCCCAACAAATAGAGCTTTCTTTTGTTGGTATTTGATCACCTCTGCGATTTTTTTTTTTGCGTAACAACTAAAAAAAGACTGCACATTTTGAAAAAAAAAAACGTTTTTTTTTTGTCTGTTAATTTTTTTGTAAATACGTTTTTCTCTTTCAATTACGGGCACTGATATGGCGGCACTGATGGGCACCGATGAGATGGCACTGATGGACATCGATGAGGTAGTACTGACGGGCACAGATGAGGTGGCATTGATTGGCGGCGCTGGTATGCGGCACTGATGGGCACTCATGGGCGGCACAGATGGGCACTCATGGGCGGCACTTATGGGTGGCACTGATGGATACTTATGGGTGGCACAGGTGGGCACTGATAGGTGGGCACTGTGCATGGATGGGCACTGTGGGGTGGCACTGATGGACACTGTGGGGTGGCACTGATTTTCCCAGGTTGCCAGTCAGTGCCCATTTGTGGGCATTTGTGTGCACTACCTCCTGGCGTGGTGGCCATCTGTAAGCCAGAGGGGCCCCATACTCTTCTATTGCCCGGGGGCCCCATGAGTTGTCAGTCCGCCCCTGGTTCTAGTTTAAGCACAAATTTCATAGAGTTTCATTGAGAGGCCTAAGAAAATATAACCATGCCAATAGGCCAGGATACAGCGTGGCTAATATGTATGAATGTGTGCGTTAGAGCACCCCACCCAATGTTAACTAAAAAATTATTTATTTGCAAATAAGTATTATCTGCTTATTTTTTGGGGATGTCTGCACCCCTGATAGTGAGAACATTTGTGAGGTGTCTTCACCCTTTCTAATTCAAATTCATTCACTTCCTGTCACATAGCCAAACAGGAAGTGAGGGTAAAACCTTACTAATATCTTTTCTTGGGGACACAGAGATCAATCTAAATAGCTTCCCATTATGTAAATTGCACTCTAGTATTTTGCTGTGTACACCCCAAATTATTAGGGATCTTGGACTTTGGGGTCCATTTACTAAAGGCAAATCCACTCCTACAAGTGCAAAGCAAGGAAGAAAACAAAACAACTTTGCTTCTACAGGATTGGATGTTAAAACCATCAGTGCTTCCTCTCTGATTTTCAGCAACTATGCTTGTACTGCAGAGTGGCTTTGCCTTTACTAAACCCCAAACTAAATAATCATTTGGGGCAGGGATCCTCAAACTACGGCCCTCCAGCTGTTGTAGAACTACACATCCCATGATGCCTTGTAATGCACTGACATTCACAGACATGACTAGGCATGATGGGAATTGTAGTTCCTGAACAACTGGAGGGCCGTAGTTTGAAGACCCATGATTTGGGGTGTACACAGCAGTGCTGGAGTGCAATTTGCTTAATGGGGACACTAGTTAGATTGACCTGTGTCCAAGAAAAGACACTGGTAGGGTTTTAACCTCACTTCCTGTTCAGCTGTGTGACAGGAAGTGAAGCCAATTTTAAGAAAAGGGACACAAAGCTCAACACCAAAAAAAAAAAAAACACAAGCAGGGGTTCTAACACTCACTTGGCTTCCCTCAAACACCCACAATTAGAATAGGATTGCCTTGCGCTAGATTTAAGCACAGTGCTGTAAATCAGCACTTCAAGCCTGTCCACCAATAGCAACCCCCCCCAGGCCATGTTTGCAGGTTTTCCTTCATCTTGCACATGTGCTTTAAAAGACAGTCTGGACAGCAATTCTTGATAAGAGAAATCCACAAAACATGTCCTGTCGGGGGTACTTGAGGGTTGAGGACCACTACAGTTAAAAGAAAATACTTACCAGTTTTTGTCTTTAAAGTCATGGGGAATAAACATGGCAAACATTTCATGATTACACACCAGGAAAGAAGCTTAGACAAAAATCACACCTAATTTGTTAGGCCCTAACCTAGTTCAGCTGCAGCTGTCAAAATATGTTGCATGAAAAAGTTACAAAAAACAAACTTCAAAATTTTAAAGTAATTTTTATTGGTCAACAAAACAAGGAAAGAAAAAAAAAACAAACAAACACACAAACAAAAATACATTTCAAAACTCAAAATAAACAGATTTAAAGTCGCAACATCTTCACAATTTTTTCATAAAATAAGGCAGCAGAGACAAATACATCAAAGTGAACATCATTTAAAAATAAACAAAAACCATTGGCAAAATAAAAACCCATGCAACAAACCACATTTGTGTTCCACAACAGCATTTCTGCCTGCCCCTATGAGGGCAGCTGAGGACTGATCGATGCACGGTTTTTATAACATGTGCTAGTAATGAAGCAATTGAAATCACATGAACAAATTGCAGTCTCTAGTGTGGGTGAGCTTACACCTGGTTAATTAACCCAACCCACGCTCTATGACCATCCAAGGGATTTTCACCTTTTAAAAAGAAAGGATTTTTTCTAAGTGTTTGAGCATGCTCAGTTCATCACACATGTAGGAACCAAGCTGCAATGGCATGAGAGTTTTTTTTTTTTTTTTCCCCTGATCTCATGCTTTCCAGCCTGGCCTGGTCATTGACCAGCAATATGGTCCAGGGCTCAAGTGGTTAAAAATTAACAAAACACAAAAGTTAGCCCAATTTTTGGGGATAATGTGAAAGATGATGTTACACCGAGTAAATAGATACCTTACATGTCACGCTTTACTATTGGAAACACTCCTGCAATGGGGCCAAAATTAATTCCGTGAATATCCCCATAGGCGACCTTTTTCTTTTTTTTCCAGGTTACCAGTTTATAGTTACAAAGAAGGTCTAGTGGTAAAAGTATTGCTTTCGCTCTAACGCACGCGTCAATACCTCACATGTGTGGTTTGAACGATGTTTATATATGTGGGCGGGACTTGCGTAAGTCCCGCCCACATATGTAAAAATTATTTTTACTTTTTGCTATAATAAATATCCCCAAAAATATATATTCTAAAAAATAAAAAAAAACTCAGTTTAGGCCGATACGTATTCTACATCTTTTTGGTTCCAAAAAATCGCAAATAGCGTTTAGTGTTTGGTTTTGGCAAAAGTTATAGCGTCTCCAAAATATGGCTTTTTTTTGTTTTAACTAGTTATTGCGGCGATCAGCGATTTTTATCGGTACTGCGACATTATGGCGGACACATCGAACACTTTTTTGGAACCATTGGCATTTTTCTAGCGATCAGTGCTGTAAAAATGCATTGCTTACTATAAAAATGCCACTGGCAGGGAAGGGGTTAACACTAGGTGCGAGGGAGGGGTTAAATATGTTCCCTGGGTGTGTTCTAACTGTAGGGGGGGTGGGACTGACATGTGTAAATGACAGATCGCTGTTCATGAAGGGGAACTCCAGACCCCAAAAAAAAAAATTAAGGTGGGTTCCCTCCAGGTGCATACCAGGCTCTTAGGCTTGGTCTGGAACATAAGGGGTTAAACCCGCGCAAAAAAAAACAGCGTGGGGTCCCCCCCAAGATCCAAACCAAGCCCTTATCCCAGGCACGCAGTCTGGTCAGACAGGAATGGGGGTGGGGACGAGCGAGCGCCCCCCCCCCCTCCTGAGCCATACCAGACCACATGCCCTCAACATGGGGGAGTGTGTGCTGTGGGAGAGGGGGGCACTGCCCCCCCACCCCAAAGCACTCTTGTCCCCATGTCGATAGGGACAAGAGCCTCTTCCCGACAGCCCTGGCCGTTGGTTGTCGGGGTATGCGGGCGGAGGGCTTATCAGAATCTGAGAGGCCCCTTTAATAAAGGGGCCCCCAGATTCCGGCCCCCCACCCTATGTGAATGAGTATGGGGTACATTGTACCCCTACCCATTCACCTGGGGGAAAAAATTGAAAAAAATAATACACCACACACATTTAAAAATTAATTCATTAGTCAGCCGGGGGTCTTCTGCCGGGGCCCCCCACCACCACCCCATTAGGCCCCGGGCTTCGCCATCTTCTGCCGGAACCCCCTTCACCAGTGAGGCTCCTGCCTTTGGGGGAGGGTCTCGGGCTTCTACGACGGTTTCTGCGGGGGGGGGGGGTGCACTGGCACCCCACCCCCGTCTTCAGCGACGTAATTCACCGGGACCCCCTTCACCAGTGAGGCTCCTGCCTTTGGGGGAGGGTCCCGGGCTTCTACGATGGTTTCTGCGGGGGGGGTGCACTGGCACCCCACCCCCGTAATTCACCGGGACCCCCTTCACCAGTGAGGCTCCTGCCTTTGGGGGAGGGTCCCGGGCTTCTACGACGGTTTCTGCGGGGGGGGGGGGTGCACTGGCACCCCACCCCCGTCTTCAGCGACGTAATTCACCGGGACCCCCTTCACCAGTGAGGCTCCTGCCTTTGGGGGAGGGTCCCGGGCTTCTACGACGGTTTCTGCGGGGGGGGGTGCACTGGCACCCCACCCCCCGTCTTCAGCGACGTAATTCACCGGGACCCCCTTCACCAGTGAGGCTTGTACGGTGTCTTCCGCCGGGGGGCGACACCCGCGGGCTTCTGCGATGCCTTCCGCTTCTGCCTGTCTCCTCCGCGGAGCACAGGGCTTGTCTCCGCTGTCTTCTCCCTTCTCTTCCATTCGATGTTGACACGACGAGGTCTGGCGCTGGAATGCCGTCTGAGCAGCGGGCATGGACTTATATAGGGCAATGCCACCATGTGACCTCAATCCATGTGACATCACATTCCCATCATGCCCAGGGAATGTGATGTCACATGGGTTGAGGTCACATGGTGGCATTGCCCTATATAAGTCCATGCCCGCCGCTGACACGGCATGTCAGCGCGGAACCTCGTCGTGTCAACATCCTATGGAAGAGAAGGGAGAGGACAGCGCAGACAAGCCCTGTGCTCCCGGAGGAGACAGGCAGAAGAAGGAAGAGAGAAGAAAGAAGACGGAAGAAAGCCCTGGCTCCGCGGGGGAGCCAGGCAGAAGAGGGAGCAGAGAAGACAGAAGAGAAAAGACCAGGGAGTTGGCGCACCCCCGGCAGAAGACCAGGAAGACCGGAACCCTGGTGGAAGGCACCGGAAAGACCGGGGGATAGGCGCCATCCCCCGGCAGAAGACCCCGAAGTCCGGATGCCCCTCCCTAATGTAAAAAAGCTTAAATGGGGTGGGGGCATCCGGCGGAAGGCTCCGGAGAGGACCGAGGGATGGCGCCCTCCCCCGGCAGAAATCACCGAAGCCCAGGGTCCCGGCGGAAGATCGGGAGAGAAGAAACCCCCCCTTGTAAGAGAGCTAAAGAAGAAAGGGGGGGCTCCGGAGCTGATTAATAAAATATTTTATTCTGTGTGGTGTTTTATTTTACTTTACATTTCCCCCATGTGAATGGGTAGAGGTACGATGTACCCGGTGGGGGGTACGATGCCCCCCAGAGGTACGATGTACCCGGTGGGGGGCCGGCATCTGGGGGCCCCCTTATTAAAGGGAGCTTGCAGATTCCGATGTGGGGGAGGGGGGCACACACTCCCCCATGTTGAGGGCATGCGGTCTGGTACGGCTCAGGAGAGGGGGGCCGCTCGCTCGTCCCCACCCCCATTCCTGTCCGTGCCAGACTGCGTGCTTGGGATGAGGGCTTGGTTTGGATCTGGGGGGGGACCCCCGCGCCGAATTGGCGCGGGTTTAACCCCTCACGTTCCGGACCAAGCCTAAGAGCCTAATGTAGCCCTGAATGGGGACCCGCGCCGATTTCAAGTTTGAAATTTGGCGCGGAGTTCCCCTTCATGGCTGAAAACAGCTCGGAGATTCCCGTGCGCTGCGTCACGCAGCGCATTCACGGGTACGCCGCTTGGTATTTACCAAGATTTTCACGGCGTACTGACAAGGCGCACGGGAAGCGCCGAAATTTCTCTCTGCGCATGCCCAGTATGCAAATGAACCTCCCGAGGTTCAGGCGCACTGTGCAAGCGTACGGGGATCTGTTTTCAAAAAACACTTTCCCTTTCAATTCGGCCCGCCAAACACTTTCAAACACATGTCACTTCACTTCCCCTGCATCCCCCCACCTCCCCCCTAATAAACTCCTGCCCAAACCCCCGCAATTTACATTTCAATGTGCCGTGCGCCAGGTCTGTACTGGTGCACAATGCACCCTCTCCTGGGCGCACGGAGCACATTAGTAACTAGGGAAATACACTGCACTAGCAGCGTATTTCTTTAGTAAATGGCAAAACGGCTGCTACTCCTGCTTTTACTCCATGAGTCATGGAGTAAAGGCTTGGTAAATGTGTCTCTGTACATCACAGAAGCAGAAAACAGCATGCAAAAACGAAACTAAAACTGTAGGTACATTATATGATTGATTTTTAATCATTTTTAAAAGGAATCAGTTAACTATTATGTCTCTATACCCTGTAAACCAGGGGTCTCAAACTCAAATTACCTGAGGGCCACAAGACAAGTTTTCATATGCCATGGGGGGCCGCATGCAAACTTTCAAACTTCAAAAACAACAGTACTGGTGTCAGCGAACACATTATTAACCCCCAGCACTGGTGTCAGCGAGCGCATTATTACCACCAGCACTGGTGTAAGTCAGGGTTTGACAAATTTGCTTGGAATCTAGGAGCCAGCTAAAAAAGTTAGGAGCCAGAAAACGCGCCCCGTCCCGACGAGCTTGCGCGCAGAAGCGAACACATACGTGAGCAGCGCCCGCATATGTAAACGGTGTTCAAACCACACATGTGAGGTATCGCCGCGATTGGTAGAGTGAGAGCAATAATTCTAGCTC